>NC_051310.1:111441936-111741958 GCF_015220235.1 Choloepus didactylus | reverse complement strand
GGAGTGAAGAGCAGGCTGTGTGGGAGTCAGGGTGGACTTGAATGAGACCCAGATTCTAAAGACAGAGTCTGCATAGTGGAGGGTGCAGGGAAAATAGGTTTTCAGAGCTCTAGATAGAAGCCATCTGGAAAACAGTACACTTCACAGCTTCACCTGCAGCTGGCATTTGTAAGTACTCCTCCAAATGCCAGGCGTTGTCCAATATAAGGGTCTACTGTTAAAGTCATCACTGTGGGCAAAACACAGGCTCAACTCAGCCAGAAACCCCTGAGAAGTAGACAGATGGCCTCCCAGCCTGAAACTCCCAGTCTGAAACTGAGGTTCAGAGAAGTTAAATAACTTGCCCAGTGTCACACAGCTGGTGAGTCATTGGCCCAGCAGGGCTTAGAACCCTCTGTTTTCAGAGCCCAAGTTTTCCCCACAATACTAGGAACCAATGTCTAGTTAGGGCTCTGATTTGCCTAGGGCTTTGGGTCCATCACGTAACTTCTTTCTGAATGTGGCTCGGTTTCTCATTTGAACAGGGAATGAAGATCTCAGTTTGCTTCCCTGCCAGGGGTGTCCAGAAGATCCAGGGAGAAGAATCACAGACGGGATTTTTCAGTGGGTGCTCAGTGAGTGAGCATGAGCTTGAGGGCAGGGTAGGGTGGCCCTGCTGGATGCAGAGACTGAGGGAGAAGTATAGGGCCCAGCCTGAAGGGAAACATTGGGAGGCCAGGCTACTCACCTACTCCAAACACCCCCAGCCCCCAGATGCACATCTTCCCAGGCCCCCTTCCCTCGAGTCTGATTACACCAACACCTGGTTTGCATCATGAAGTTCCTGACTGCTAGGGGGAGCCTCTCATAGAACTTACCCCTCCCAATTACACAGGACTTACACCTTACCAAGTTTTCCCATTCGCTTTTTATTTTGATCTCCCCACACCTCATTGAGGTGAGCAGAAAAGGTGTTACTATCCTAATTTTACAGTTGCATGGAAGAGATCCTGCAGATCACAGCCCACCCCCCCACCCCCCCCCTTTATAGAGGAAGACAGTGAGGCCCAGAGAGGAGAAGGCACTTGCCCAAGGCTACACAGGTAATGAATGGCAGAGCTGGCAAGAAATCAGCTCTTCCAGCTCACAGGCCTCACAGGGTCTTGCTAATACACTGTTTGACCCAGATGTCCTGAGCTCTGGGATCTCCCTGGAAGTTGCCATTTAAAACAAATCCCTTAACAGTATTCCCCCACCCCCAACACCTGTCTATTTCTCATGAAAGTCAGGAGAAGATCAGGCAAGAAAATAGATTGTGCCATGATTCTTACCCTCTTCCTGCACTGGGCAGTGTGAGGGGAGGGGGCGTAAGGCAGGTGAATGAGCGGTATGGCAGTGGCCCGTCCTCGGTTCCCACAGTGCCCTGCGGCCACGTGGCTGGTGGTGGTTGACTCGTGTCCTTCTCCTTTTCCGTTCCCGTCTCCAGCCCCCGCCTGTGGTTATCGGTGACCGCAGTGCTCCTCTGTGGCCTGCAAGAATCCTATTCAGCAAGGGCCCATTTAATCACAATTGGAGGAGAAAAAGTGGACTCAGACATTTTTTAATAACTAGCAGCCACAAAGAGGACTGAAACAAATTGAGTTTTATCAACAGAAACTTCCATTACCCAGAAAATTTCATTACCTTGCATCTCCCACTCCCTGAGCTTTCTGCTTAATAGAGTACTGACTGGAACATACATTTCCAAGGTCTGGTCTCAGAGGAGTAGAAAGGGAAAAACCCAAATAATTCAGAAATGCAGAAACCTCTTGTTTTCTTTTCCTTGCTGAAGTTTTATTCCCTCTGATAGATTTTGGAGGGATCCTGGAAAAACAAATCAATTAAGCAAGTAACAGGCTGAGGTCCAGCCTGAAGCAAAAATGTGGCTGAGCTATAAAAATGTTAAGTGTTTAAGAGTTTATCATGGACAACCCAGCGGAATTTTAACTAGCAGCTCAAATGGGTGCTGCTACAATTCAATGGTTCTCGCCAGACCTGGGAAGCTGCTGGGTCTTGATTCCCAGCTGGGAGAGTGCTTCCTCACTCTCTGATCCAGTTGAGAAATTCCTCTTCCACTTTGTAATTGGAAATCTTTTAACATCTCACCCCCTTCGTCTCACTGGCCGTATGTGAGAATGGACTTCATAACTGACTCATCACATCAACTCCATATTAAGAATGTTAATCACTCCCCTTTGGGATAACTAGGCAACCATATTGAGCTCAGTTTTCCTCCCCAGTATGATCCCGAGCATTCAGTAGCTCCCTATTTGCCTTTAGGAAAAAGCTTAGATTCATTTAATTTTTTTTTTAGAGAAGTTATAGGTTTACAGAAAACTCATGCAGAAAATACAGAGTTCCCATATATTCCCACCTATTATTAAGGGTGATATAACCTTGCATTAGGGTGATATATTTGTTACAATTGATGAAAGAATATTATTGTAATTGTACAATTAACTATAGTCCATGATTTACATTAGGGTTCACTATGTGGTACGGTCCTATGGTGTTTGTTTTTTTAAAATTTTTATTCTAGTATTATATAGACAACCTAAAATTTGCCCTTTTAGCCACTTTCAAATATATAATTCAGTGCTGTTAATTACATTCACAATATTGTGCTACCATCACCACCACCCATTACCAAAACTTTTCCATCACCCCAAGTAGAAATTCAGTACAATTTAGGCATTCCCTACCCCCACCCTGGCCCCTGGTAACCTGTATTCTAGTTTCTGACTCTAAGAGTTTGAAAAACTTAAGGCTTCTTAGCATAACATCTGGGATCCTCTGAAGTTAGGATCCAAGTTATCTTTCCAACCTCATCTCCATCAATGCCACATCGTGTACAAGCTGCTGAGTCTTCCTCATCTCCTTATTCAAATGGGGCCAGAGGGCCACAGGAAAAAGCACTCAATCTCGGCAAATCCCTCCCTTTCCTTCCCCAGCTCACAGTGCTTTTAGCACTGATGCTCTGGGTCACCTTGTCTGACCTTTACATAATTACAGAACTGACCAATTTAATCCATCATCTATGTATATCTGATTTCTCCAGTCAGGTGGTAAAACTACTGAACTTGCTGAATGAATGGATGAGTAAATGAATTTGTAATTAGCCCTTCATGAACACTCCATGGAAAGTTGGGAACAAAATGATTTGCTCAAAGGGTCCATGGTGCAGCGTTCCACACACAGGAAGGCAAACTGTCTTAATCTATTAGTAGCCTAGAAGTTAGCGCATTTAACTCACCAGCTTCATTAGGGGTTGTTAGCACATCAAAGCAATGTTTATTGAACCTGGCAGAGTGTCAAATTGTGCTAAGGTTCCTCCAACTTCTCCAGAGCTAGGTGATAACATCTGCTTTTCAGGGTAAAAATAGTTTCCTTTCCCTGAACACACAATATCTTTGTTCCCTCTGTTGACTAAGATGTCAAGCTGCCTTGAGTTATTTAAAGAGACAGAAAATGTCTTTGTTCCTCCATGATATTCCTCTTAGATTCCTTTCACTGACAATAAACAGCTTCCCCATTATACGATGTATTTGCTTGCTTTTAAAAGGACACCACTCTGTCCATCTAAACTCCGTTTTCTGGTTGCAGTCTTTACATGAGAATACACTGGCTCCCTTAAAGGTGTTTCCATGTCTACTGTACTTCTTTAATATTGATAGGGAAAGACCCCAAGCTTCATGTCCGTCTCTCTGAGAAAAAAAAACACCCTCCTCCTCTTTTTTAAGGGCAAATGACTCCATTTTGCAAACATGCCATTTAATGCTCAGCAGTTGGAAACCAAAAGATGCGGCTGCTTTGCTGAAATCAGATAAATGGGGCGGCTGCCCTGGTAACCGTGGAGACAAAAGTGCACTTTCCCGGATAATGAGAGCCACATCTGGGAGCTCAGACCCTCGCCCCTTCCCCCTTGCTGAGGCCTCTTGCTTTCTGTTCAAATAGGAGTGGAGGGAGAATAGTTTCTGCTGCTGACTTATAACTTTGTGGAGCCTCAGAGGGGGTGAGAGGCGATGGCTCACTAATCTAAGACACGTCTGGTCTAGTGGGTAGGGTCCTGGGTTGGGGCCTGGAGGTGCGGGCTCTCAGCCTGACTCAGCTTGGTTTGGAGACCATGATCAAACCATCTTCCCCTCTCTGGGTCTCAGTCTTCCCTGTTTTAAATGAGGAGGTGCATTAACTACTTGGTTTTAGTTTTTCCAGAAGATGACCTTGGGTCAAAGATTCAAGTATAGGTAGTTTATTTGGGAGATGATCCCTGGAAACCCAGGTCAAGGGGTATAGAAGGAAGACAGAGAAGGGAAGGAAGCCAATTCAGGGCGTGTTGTCAGGCAGGTCATCTTGGTGGGTAAAGGGAAACCAGTCACACTGGGGGCTCTGGAAAACAGTATAGAGCACACCTCAGGGTTATTCTGCCTGGGGGTGAGGAAGCTGGGGGTTTATCCACTGGATCCTCTTCTCTCATTAATAGAGGGCTGTTTCCAGGAGCATGATCTCTCGGTCACTTTGGGCTCTGCCCATGCTGCCCACCGTCCTTGCAGGTGCTGGAATTAAGCAGCAGCTGTTGGTGTGGAGGTGAGTGCTGAGGGGATCGGGGCAGACCCAGACAGTATCTGCTGTACTAAGTGACCTCTAAACTCCCTCGAGCCCCAAAAAGCTGTGAGTGTACACCTAGGCAAAGGAAGCGGATTTAGTGCCTTGGTGTGAAATGCAGAGTGAAAGGACTACATCCTCTCAGTCAATGACAGCTTCCTATCTCCTTCCCCCTGATCCAGGATCTCTAGGCTGTTCCCAGAGGCTCATTCCAGAGTTCATCTCTAACTACTCTCAGTGGTGAATTCACCCATGGACCAGGGAGAAAGTGATGTTCTATGGACTCCATCCCACCTTCCTCCCACCGCATCCAGGATGATGACCCACTTCCTCAGATTGGCTTCCAAAGCTTTTCAGAGTCTGGTTCCAAGATACCTTGCAAGCCTTATTTTCCTTTGCTTCCCAACACAAACCACTTATTACCATCAGATACCCCTGGAGTATCTTTCATCTTATCGGCCAGTCAAAATTCTAAACATCCTTCAAGGCCCAACCCAAATTTCATCTCCTCCAAGAAGTTCTCCATCCTAGGGTTAGATATCCTCTTCTTGAGCTTCTACTGCCTGTGGCACTCATCTAGACCTTACCAAAAGAGACTCTGGCATTACTTGGAGACATACCTAGACTGCCTCAGAGGGAGGGCAATCTTCTTTATACTACTTGGGTGTTTGTCTTTCCAGACCTAGCAAGTATCCTAGAGATGAGAGATATTAAGAGAAAGAGTGAGCCAATTAATTTGGCTCAGCAAGGATTTATCGAGCAGCTGAGTTTACAGACACCATACAAGGAGCAATGAGGTAACTCAAAGATGAATAAGATCCCATCCTGGACCTCAAGAATTTTAGAGTCAAAGTTGTCCTAAGTAATAGAAAATCAGAATTGGAAAAGATGGCCCATGGAATCACCAAGTCCAAATCCCACATTTCACAGGTGGGGAATCATAGAAGAGAACTGACTTACCTAAGATCACCCAGCTAGTGAATAGTTTTACAGTTATTTATTAATGCTAGAGGGGCCTAGACTTTCTTTCCCATTTGTGCAAGCTTAGAGACCATCTTTCTTTTCCTTTGTCTTTTTTTTTCCATTTTGAAGGAAAATGAAATTTAACTGCTTCTCTTTCTGAAGAGAAGGGGCAAGGAATAAAAATACCAGTTACATAATCATCATTTGCCTTAGTCATGCAGCCCTGCTGGAGTGCCATTAGAACAGAAAGATGATTAAGTTAAACTCTGTGTATTTATTCCCCCGTGGTCACCCTAATTGATTCTGCTGCTGTAATTGACTTGACAGGTTATTTTTACTCAGAATGAGCTGCGTTTCTCTGCTAGCTGGTAGATTTGCTATTGTTCCCAGAGTCCAGGCCGGCAATTGTCCAGATGCCACAGATGTGGGATGGTGTCCTCTGAAGGATGAGAAATGTATTTGCAGTGCAGTGTGAGAGTGTGTGTGCCTGTGTGTGTGCTTAGAGGGCGTAGGGGGTGGGAGGTACAGGGAGGGGTGGTGGGCAGAAGATGGGGAAGCTCAACGTAATGTTTCAAAGGCAGCCAACTGAGGAGGAGCTAGGAAAAATTTTAACCTAATATAATCCTAGGTTAAGGACTTTATCCTGAGGCCAGAGGGAGCCTTGAACGGCTTGGAGCAGAGCATGGAGACCATGTGGAGGAGACCTTTTTGCTTAGAGAGCCGTCTATACTTTTTATCTATTCCGAGCAGCCACCTCTTCCCACCCCTGCAAACTGTCCTCCAAAGTACAAAGAACATAGAACCAGCATTCTTTGGTAGACTGCAGCCCTGGCCACCTACACATCCTTCTTCATCTTTGCACACGGCTCAGCACCTCCCCCTGTATGTGCTCTATGAGGAGGGAAGAGTGTGGGCAAATGCTCAGAGACCCCAGGGTTGTCTCCAGGGCTCATGGTGGAACTGGGGTGCTGCAGGAGACACAGGCCAGGGATTGGGGCCACTTCAGTGAGCACAAGTGTGACCTTGGAGATCATCAAACCTTTGAACCTCAGAGTCCTATCATCTATGTGTCAACATGGGGTAACCATAATCTCTGCCCAGCCCCTCACTAACTTGTGATAAGAGTAATCACAAGTAATAACAACTCAGCACATACAATTTGCTGAATTCTGGACTCAATGCTTTCCAAGCATGATCACATGTCGTCTTCACAGTGCTATGGAGAAAGTGCTGTTAGTGTTGTCAAACCTTACAGATAAGGAAAGCGAGGCTCAGAGAAGTTAAATAACTCTTCTGTGGGCACAGCTCTCAAACGGTAGAATTCAGGCAGGCTGACTCGAGCCTTTGTCTCGTAACACTATGAAAGAACATGTTGAAAAGGCACTTGCTAGTTATTTAACTTCTGACAACCTCCTTCTCATCTATAAAATGGGAATAATAATATCCATAATAACATCTCATGCAGTTGTTCTCAGGAATCAGTAAGACAGCATGTGTGAGACACTGAGCACAGGGCCTACTATACTGTAGGCATTCAATAAATGTCAGCTCCTTTCCACACTTTCACTTATCCAGAAAGCTGAGCCAAGCTCTCTGGAATGGGAAACTTCCTCTGCGGGTTTATCTCTGAACAAGGACACGGGTGTCTGACTCAAAGAAGGGAAGGGGTGATGGCCATGGACTAATCAAGGTTGCACTCGGCAGCCCAGGTCTGGAGCCAGGCCCCCGCGAGCCCACGCTGCTGCCCTCCTTTCCACGGAGCGCTCAGGTGGCTGAGGAGGCGCACGTTGGAAGCGGGCTGAGGAAGTGAGGTCATAGCCTCTGACAGCAATTCGGAAGTTGGGAGAGGCCTGCCAGTCCCTGCCAGTCGCGGGGCCTTCACAGAGCAATTGTTTCATATGGTTCGGCTGGAATTTCAGGCAGGAATGTTCAGCAGACGGCGGTGGGGCAAGTGTAAATTCCGGAGGCTGAAGAAACATTTTGCAGAGGAGCTTTCTCCCTGTCAGCCTCTGGGCTTAAGCAAGGCCTTGCGGGGAGTTGGAAGTGCCTCGAGCTTGGAGCAGGGCCAGGAATGCTTGGGGAGCAGCTTCTCCCATGGCCAAGGTGAAACGATAGGCACACCTATTGTGTGCCAGGCACTTTTACACAGATGTAACCAATTCAGCGTGCAAACAGAAGTCTACTTTACTTCTTTGTGTGTCCCTTTGAACCTGCTCTCTGGACTTGTCCGACCCTCGCCCCCACACCCCCAGTAAAATTTCAGGCAGGTCTTGTAGCTTTTCTGGACCCTTTCTATCTCCAAGACAGTCTCACTTCAGTAAATAGGAAATCTACTCTAGTTTAATATCAAAACTCCAAGCTCTTATTCAATTACAGCTTTTCTTCTCCTCTAGCTCAGGCCTGCTCTAGGCTTAAGACCCAGAAGAGGAGGCCATGGCTGCTACTTTGCTTTCTTTACTCCACCTCCAACCCCACTGGTTGGAGGCTTCATCCCCTGCAGGACTGGCATAGAGGTAGGGGACAGGCGAGGGACAGCAGAGGTGTTCTGTGACCGGTGGGGTGGCACTCTGGCGTTGTGCCTAATTTCCTATCACAACCCCTTTTGTGGCCCCCTGCTGAGGGGCCCCTCTCCCAGCAGCTCCTGACGGCCTCCTTCAGCTCTGGGCTTTCAGCTGGACACTGCTCTGTTGGAGTCCCTGTCCCCTTCCAGGTGTCTTCTGCAATGGAATCCAGTTTGGGCGACCCCAGCATCTGTCCTTGACAGACAACACTGTGGTGCTCCCTGCTGTAGCCCATCCAACCGGCTTCTCCCCTTTAGATTTCTCAGCTTATGCTGGACACCTATTCTGTGTCCCTTAAGCTCTAGGGTCGCATATCAGGTCTCCAAGTGGCCTCTTGGAGCACCTCCTCCTCTCCCTTGCTTGTGTGGGGAGCATATGACATGCTTGCCACTCGCTTCAAAGAATGTCTCACAACTGTCCTCTTTCACTTCCACACTTTGTTACTCTGGAGATGCTGGCAGAATGTTCCACAATCTATTAGCATGTCCCACACAGATGGCCCAGACCCTAGCTTTATGATGTGGGGGTCCTTGACACTTGTATTGTTCTAGGGTCTTGGGACTGTCAGCTAAGATAAAGACAGCAAGAGCCCCATTGTAGCATCTTGTTGCAAGAGTTCCTAAGTAATTATGATGATGGGGCACTCATGTTTCTTGAGTGCTGTGTCCTATATGCCAGCCACTACAAAAGGAAGCTCAGATGCATTATTTCAGATGCATTTTACAGAAAGGGGACTCTGAGAGGTTAAATGACTGTCCTCAAGGCTACAGAATAGTTGGTTGGTAGAGTTAGAATTTGAACCTGGACCCCTAGTCCCCAGTCCAAACCTTTTCCACCTCATCACTGATGTTCCTTTCCTCTTTTGCCCTTACCTGACATGAATTCTCTGCTTCAGCCACAACCTCTTTCTCTCTGTCACCTGAGCACATCTTGTGCTCTTGGAACAATCCCTACCCCCTCCAAAATATGTATTAAGTCCAGTTAAAAACCAACCTTCCCTAGAAAGTTTAATATCATCCCTTTATAAGGCAATTTCTCCCTACTGGCGTAACAAACATTCCTGAATTTAGTCATTATCCTGAACTTGGTAATTTTCGTTCTCATGCATGTCTTATTGTTTTGTAATTTTTAAACAAGATATCACTTGCATAAAGTAAACTGCAGAAACCTTAAGTATACAGCTTGGTAAATTTTATAGGTGAATATACATATGTAACCACCACGCTATTAAGATATGGAACATTTTCAGAAATCCATAAGGCTCTTTCATGCTCCCTCCCAGTCATACCACCCCACAGTACCACTGTAGATTAGTTTTGCTAGCTTTTGACCTTCATATGAATGAAATTATACAGTATTTCCTTTTATGTATCTGCCTTATTTCAACTATACAATGTGTAGCAGTAGTTCATTCTTTTTCACTGCTGTGTGATATTCCATTGTGTGAATATGCCATAATTTATCCAGTCTACTAATGACAGACATTTGGGTCATTTCCAGTTTGAGAATACTTTGACTACATGAATATACAAACATTCTTGTATGTGTATTTTGGTAGATTTAATCACTCATTTCTGTTGGATATATACCAGGGAGTAGAATTTCTGGGTGATGTTTACATACGTTCAATAGAATATGTAGTTAAACAGTTTTTCAAGGTGGTTGTACCAATTTACATTCCCACAAGCCAAGTATGGGAGCTCTGGGTGATCCACATACTTGGTAATACTTGGTGTTCTCAGCCTTTTAAATTTTAGCTATTCTAATGAATGTGTAATAGTATGGCATCGTGTTTTCATTTTAATTTTCTTGATAATTTATGATGTTGAACACTTTTATATGCTTATTGGTCTTTAGATATCCTCTTTTTGAAAATGCCATTCAAGTGTTTTACCTATTTTTAAAAATCAAATTCTCTTTTTCTTCTTGATTTGTAGAAGTTTCTTTTATATTCTAGATAAGGTCTTCAGTTGGATATGTGTACTGCAAATATCCTTTCCCACTCTCTGTCTTGCTTGCTTTTTATCTCTTTCATGGTCTTTTCTCTTTTTTTCATAAACAGTTCTTAATTTTAATGAAGATCAACTTATCACTCTTTTTGTTGTTGTTGTTGTTAGTGCTTTTTGTGACCTGTTTAAGAAATCTTTGCCTACTTCAAGGTCATGAAGATAGTCTTCCATGCTCTCTTCTAGAAGCTTTATTGTTTCCCATGCACATCTTCATACTCTATGTATATGTATCAATAAACATATATAGTATTATTCTGTGTATTTTAAGTTTTATACAAATGATCTGTAGGGCATATTCTGCAACTTGCTTTTTGCACTCAATATTATATTTATGTGATTAATCTTTTTTTAAAAATTAAATTCAGATTTATTGAAATATATTCACATACCATACAATCCTCCATGGTGTACAATCAACTGTTCACAGCACCATCATACAGCTATGCATTCATCACCACAATCCATTTCCGAATACCTTCCTTACATCAGAAAGAATCAGAATAAGAATAAAAAATAAAAGTAAAAAAGAACACCCAAATCATCCCTGCTATCCCACCCTATTTTTCATTTAGTTTTTGTCCCCATCTTTCTACTCATCCATCCATACACTAGACAAAGGGAGTGTGATCCACAAGGTTCTCACAATCTATGTGATTAATCTTTATTGATATGTATGGTTTTTTCTCATTCACTTTCACTTTAATAAAGTTAATTACAATATATAAATACATCACAGTCTATTTACTCTTTCTCCTGCTGATGGACATTTAGGTTGTTTCCAGGTTTCCTCATTACAAACAGTGCTTTTTGAACACATCTGCACGTGCCCCCTTGTGCGAGGATGCCTCTGAGGTGTGTACCTCACAAAGAAGGCTGTGGTTTTAGGTCTTTAGAAACTCGGGACTCTGAGGAGCTGCCTTGGGGGGCTGCTGAGGAACAGTGGGGAGGAGTGGGGAGGGAGACTGGGGCGTGCCAGGCTGGTCCTGGCTCGGGGCCCCCACTCCTGTTTCAGCCGAAGCAGATTTGCTTTCATGTTTTATGACCTGGGGCTTTGTTTAGCTCTTTGTTTGAAAAATGGATTCTGCTTGAAAAAAAAAAAGAAGTTTAAAAATAAGTAACTGGCTTAAGGCATTGTTCACACAGTGTTATAGGTAAGATAGGGCTGTGTGAGATGGTGGTAAGATAGCTCTGGGAGGCCTGAGTGATTCACCCATTAGCTCTAGTCTGCTTGGGGCTACTAGTTCACATTGTTAATTAACTCTTCCTGTGCAGCCCCCTCCCTTTTTTCCCCAAGCTAGACTGTTTATTTCTATATCAACTGTCCAGCTCAATAAGCATTTGTTGATGGATTGACTGATGAATAACCTTTGGAATAACTTTGTCATCTCATATTTGTACGTTTTAAAGTCCTATCTATCCTGCCCTTCAAACCAGCCCATGATGGGCCTTGAGGATCATGCAGTAGAGGAGTTACTCTCCCCAGTTCACGGAGGGGAATCCTGAGGCTCAGGGAGGTGAACCGACTGGCAGATGTCAGAATCGGGACTTGGACCCAGGCCTTTGAATCCTGGCATTAGGCTGATTCCATCCTGTGTGTGGCCTGAAAATAGGGCCTCAACCCGGATCCAATTATTAACTAATTAATTAAAAACATTTGCATTGCTCTTTGCAGTTTACAAAGTGGTTTCCCTTACATCCTCTCTTTTAATCTTCACAAGCCTTCTGTGGCTATCTCCTCCTCTGCCTCCTCCTCCTCCTTCTCCTCCTCCCCCCTCCCCTCCCCTCCCCCTCCTCTCCCCCTCCCCTCCTCCTTCTTCTCCATCATTATTATCATCACATCATCATCATCATCATCATCATCATCATCATCATCCCCACACCCCTTTTCATGGGGGTGGGGGGGAGCTAGTGCTCAGAAGGCTGAAGTGTCTTAGCCAAGTTCTTGCAACTGCAGAGTGGCAGAGCTGGCCCCCACTGCCTCATCAGCCATCTGGCTCCTTCCCTGGCCTTTCCCCCCCTGTGGCAGGCTGACCCTGAGCTGTCCAGAGCAGACGGGCTTCTTGGTGGCCCTCCAAGCCCACAGGCCATCAGCCTGAGGGTCTGGCCCTTCTGGACAGGCCCAGGAACTGGAATTGGAACTGAGCAGCCCCTCCCATGAGGCCTGGGGTTGTTCTTCTTATCTAAATAAATTCTGCACAAACATGGCCATATTACTCATGTATGAGTTATTTGCGATAACATGGCCCGGAGTGGGGGAAATTAGTTCACACTCAAACTGTGTCCCTCAACCTGGTAAAATGAATTGGGAAATGGAGTTTTAGACCCAGGTCAGCAAAATCCAAAGCCTACTTTCCTTGCATGGCTCCCTCTCCTCTCAATCTCAAGCCTTGGGAAAACTTCTGCTCCTTGTCACATACCCTATGGGCCCCGCTGGAGGAAGGACAGGCTCCACCTCTGCCTGGGGAGGTGGGGTGAGTGATCTCCAAGGGACAGGGACTCTCTTCCTTGCTCCACCTTCCCTCGTTCTCACTGGCACACTTGAGAAAGAAGGCAGAGAGAACCACGGAGGAAGGCAGTTCTGTTTTACTCTTTACTCAGGCCTTTTGAAAACCAAGTGCTGAAATCCATACCTGGTTCTTCTCCCCACATTTAACCAAATTCCTTCAACTTCTGGAGTGTAATCTTTCCTAGGAAATCCCTGGGATCGGGGGAGAGTTTTCAGGAAATGTTATGTAACTGAGGATATGTATAATTTAGCTCAGTGCCTGGCATATTATGGTTATTAGAATTATTGTTGAAGAGGTAGGTATTTAGGTGTGTTGTTAAAAAATAAAAAGAGAATGCTAAAAGTTTATCTTGGTGAACTATCATGTAAATTTTCAAAGGCTTTCACATCTAGTCTCTCAGGTGTGTTTATTACCATGGTTTACAGGTGAGACTGTAACTGACTCTCAGGGAATGTCTATGATGCACTTGAGACACCAACAGTGAGTTGATCATAAACTACAGAAAGTGGAGTTTGGGTTTCCAAAGGAATCAAACATAAGATCTTGATGGAATTCCTGGCAGAGCTGGGAAAAGAGCCTTAGTCCCCTGACTCTTAGATCAGCAGATTCTGGTTCCAGCGGGATCCCTCCAGGATGCCCAATTCTAGTCCCTGAATGGAATTCATGTAGGTCCCAAGGAACATGGACACTACCCATGACTTGTGTTGCAGAGCTCTGGAACTGTGGTATCCAGGGTTTTTGTGGTCTCAGGGATTACTTGCTTCTCTTTAGCAGCCTTAGACCAACAGAATCAAGATTAGAGAGGCTATGGTTATTGCCCTGCATGGGTCTTGCTCCGGAGACCTTGTCTGATTCATCTCTGTGCAACCCCCCCTCAGGGCCTGCCACTAGGACAGGGCTGGGCTAAGACTTTAGATGCTCTGAGCCCTGAAAGATAGAGCCTCCTTCATGTGAAATTCAAACTAAAACAGTTCTAACTCTGGAAAAGTATCACCCATCCATGCATACTGAACTCACAATAGCTTCATTCTAGAGATTCTGATTGCAAAATCCTGGATGAGTGCAATGAAGCAGAACTTTTCTCCTTGGGCTGGGTGTGGGGCAAGAGGGGAGGGGCTTTGTCATTGGCCTAAGCCCCTGCTTTGCTCTGCCTGCTGGATCACCCAGTCTGCCAAGGGGGCCTTGCAGACAGTGGGGACCTAGCCCAGGTCTTCTAATTGAATGAGGTGTGCTCACTTCCCAGAAGATGACTTAGTCCTGTACAAGCAGTATTGTGTTGAGGTAAGGGTGGGGAGTCTGAGCCAGCAGAGAGAGAGAGAAAGAGAGAATACATGTGGACTCAGTAACCTTCCTTGGTTCCACAGTGAAGGGACAGCAAAATAAAAACGTGTTTTTCCTGCTCATAATTAATATATATGTTTGGATTTTCCACAGCTGGCCAGGCCCCTTCTAATGCTGACTGGTCCTTTTTGGATGAGGTTCCCACAGAAGGATCAGCTACTAAGCTTGAATCGAATGGCTGGAATGCTGGGCCTGGAACCCCAACTTCACAGAAGATGCAATTCCACAAAGGGATTTTAGAATTTCCTGATGCAGCCCCCAACAGATGTCTTTGTATGAGTTTTGCATTCCCACCTAAAACAGCCTAGATGTGCTTAAAAAATAACAACAATGGCAAAATTCATTCAGTAATGAATGTGTAACATATACCCAAACCACAGAAAGTGGGGTTTGGGTTTGAGAGGAAGTGTATAATTGTGTATGTTTTAGATATTAAGTTAAGGTAACATGGCCTCATTTGGAAAAATCTGAGGGGAGGAAGGAGGGAGCTGTGAAAATATAGTTCCATGCTGGCTGTGAGCTCAATTCCACCCTACCCAGCTAAGCTTCAAGGATGGAGAGTGTTTGTTTATTGGTGTGTATGGACATTCGTTTTCCACTCATTCATTCAAATATTTACTGAGAAACTACTTTGTCCCGGGCACTGTTCTGGACACTTGGCAAGACAGATATTATTTACATAGGTGAGTTTCCCACTGCATCTACTCAAGTCAGTGGGAACAGAACTCACATTTTCTGCCTCGTGCATTAAACTGCATGCTACTCAAGGGCAGGAAGCCAGACTATTCTCTTGTGGCATTCCTTCTACAAAGTGCCCTGAACAGGTGTGTCCATGGTGGATGTTCAGGCAACCATCCAACGGACTCACAAATGAAAGTAAATTCGTGTGTCCTGATGCCCTGGTGGGAGCTGGGCTTTCCTTCCTTCTATAACCTCCTTTTCTGCATTTCTCTCCTGGGCTTCCTGGTGGCTCTGGTGGGATCAGGCCCTGAGAGTGCGGCTGTTGATTTAAGCTAACAAGAGCTTGAGGTGTCATTCTCCCACCTGCCTCGGCTTAGGGGATTCCCAGAGGCCAGAGGAATGTGACTTTGTCAGTGGAATTAGAAAGTCAGTGCTAGAAGAGTCTCAAAGACAAAGTGATTTCAGCTAGAAGAATGCTGGCTCCCTGACAGAGTTTAAAGAAGGATTCCAAGGCAGGCAAAAATGCTAATTGATTAGCAATGTCTGCCGTGGGTACTGCACGGGAGAGTAGTGGTACTTGAGTCATGTATTTACAGTACCCAAGGCCAGTCCAATCCCTCAATTTTACAGATGGAAAACAGACTTAGATGTAAATAACATGCAAGTCGGGAGCAGGTTCACTGTAGAACCAGACCTTCCAGACCTCCCGGGCACTCCAGTTAGTTAATTCTCCTGCCACTTAACCAGGCTTCAAACACTTCAGATACTTTGCAGGCAGAAGGAATTCTTCACCAGCTCTCAATCACCCTCTTCATCTGTGAGGAAGGTCAGCCCTGAGGGAGAGCTGCATATCATCCTGCACCATGCTCCTGAGTTTATTTTGGTCTCTCATTTCATGGTAATTATTTGAGGGCAGTAAAATATGGTGCAACTAATGCTGCATCCAGACATGTGGATGCAGCACAGGTCTTTTTTGGTTCGGTTGTCTGAATTTTAGCAACTGCCATCCCAAACCAATCTTCATTTAAATCCTCTGTGCACATGCTGCAGTTTAGGCTTTCTGACATGCCCTAACCCAGAGGCCAAATGAGCACTGGATTGAGAGCCTGGAATGTAAGTGTGCTGGTTTGGATATATTACAACCCCCAAAATGACATGTTCTTTGATGCAATCTTGTGGGGGCAGATGTATTAGTGTTGTTTAGATTGGAATCCTTTGAGTGTTTCCATGGAAATTTCACTCAATCAACTGTGGGCGAGACCTTTGATTGGATAATTTCCATGAAGGTGTTACCCCACCCATTCAGGGTGGGTCTTAATTGAATCATCAGAGTACTAAAAAACTTCACGGACAGAAGGAGTTGCTGCAGCCAACAGAGACATTTTGCAGACACCACTGAAAGCAGACTTTTGCTACTCCAGAATTTGCCTGGGAGAAACTAAGAGAATACCCCCAGATGCCTAGAGAGAAATGTCCTGGGAGAAAGCCATTTTGAAGCACAACCTGGGAGCAAAGGAAGAAGATGCCAGCCACGTGCCTCCCCAGACAACAGAGGTGTTCCGGATGTTACTCATGTTTATACCTTGGACAATTTTATGGCTTTAAGACTGTAACTTTGTAGCCAAATAAACCCCCTTTATAAAAGCCAATCCATTTCTGGTATTTTGCAAAGTGGCAGCATTAGCAAACCGGAACAGTAAGTCAAGATGCTATATTTTAGTTATGAGACCTAGTACAAGTCACTTCATCTCTCTGGGTCTCAGTTTCCTCATTATTGGTTGCATTCACCCTTCAAACATTTCTAAAGCACCTTTGCTATGCTTGGGATTGTGGTGGGTTTGGGGATAGAAAAACAAAACAAAGTCCTTGACCTTAAAGGGCTTGAAATCTAGTAACGGAGCAGTTAAGCAAACAAATAGATGCACTGATGGGTCTGAACAGCGTGGAGTGGGAGCTAGTTCTACCTTAGGAGTCAGGGAAGGAAAGACTTCATGAAAGGGGTGATGCGTCAACCTAGTAATGAACGAAGAGTTAGTGTTCACTTAGGTGAAGAGGTGGGATGTGGGGATTGAAGGGATGGAAAGGGCATGAAAGGCCGGAGGGAGTGGCATGACCAGAAGCACAGTGGGATGAAAGAATCAGGAATATTTGTGATTTGTCTGGAGCAGAAGGTGTGACGGAGGCATAGGGAGAGAGAGATGAGGCCAGAGACAGGCCAGCTCACATCACTCGGTGACTTCTGTCCCCCATTGAGAACTATGGACTCTCTTTTCTAGACATGTGCTGCCCAACATGGTAGCCACTAGCCACATGAATTGAGACACAAGTGTGTAATATACACTGGATTTCAAAGGCTTTATACAAAAAAAAGAATGAAAATATTGATAATTTAAAAATATTGATCACATGTTGAAATGAAAATATACTGGATATATTGGATTAAATAAAATATTTTATTAAAATTAATTTCACCTGTTTGTTTCCTTTTTTTAAATATGGCCTCCAAAAAATTTAAAATTACATATGTGGTTCACATTATATTTCTATTTAACAGTGCTGCTGTAGTCAATGGCAAATCACTGACAGGGTTTTTTAAAAACAGAGGAGCTGCAGATTAGATTTGTACTTTAGAACACTTACACTGGCAGCAAGTAGAGAATGGCGATAATTAGAAAATTACTGTAATAATTGGTGGTAAGTGATGATGGGGGCCTGAATTAGAGGCTGGAGTGTTGAGGAGGTAGATTCTACAGGGTTCAATGGCTTATTAGATATGGGAATGAGGGAAGGGAGAAGTCTCCAGGTGGCAGGCTTGCAGGATGGTAGACGGGGTAATGTCCTGGAGGATGGAGGACGAAGGAGCAGGTTCTTGGGAGAAGCTTATGAGTTCAGTTCCAAACGTGGACTTTGAGGTGTCCTTCTGGATGGGGAGGCCCAGGGGACAGTTGGATGTGTGAGACGAACTCTAGAGAAAGGTTTGGGCTGGATTCCGTAGATTTTGGGGTCAGTTTTTAAAGGTTAGGAGAAACTCAAGGGTGCAAGTCACTGGCCCTGGGTAAAACCAACACCTATGGGAAGGCAGGGAAAGAGGTCTGAAAAAATATATCCTATGCTTCCTGCCAACAGCAATGCCCTATGACTCCTTGGCTGAAGGCAGGCAGCTCTCTGTTCCATGCTGAGAGGTTGTTCTAGTTTGCTAATGCTGCAGAATGCAAAACACCAGAGATGGATAGGCTTTTATAAAACGGGGGTTTATTTCGCTACACAGTTACAGTCTCAAGGCCACAAAGCGTCCAAGGTAACACCTCAGCAATCGGGTACCTTCACCGGAGGATGGCCAATGGCGTCCGGAAAACCTCTGCTAGCTAGGAAGGCAGCCGGCGTCTGCTCCAAAGCTCCGGCCTCAAAACGGCTTTCTCCCAGGACATTCCTCTCCAGCAAGCTTGCTCCTCTTCAAAACATCACTCCCAGCTGCACTCAGTGAGTTCCCTCTCTCTGAGTCAGCTCATTTATATAAGCCCCACTGATCAAGGCCCACCCTGAATGGGCGGAGCCACACCTCCATGGGAACATCTCATCAAAATCATCTCCCACAGCTGGGTGGGGCACACTCCAAGCAAATCCAACCAACACCAAAACGTCTGTCCCACAAGACCACAAAGATAACAGCATTTGGGGGACACAATACACTCAAACCAGCACAGAGGTCTTTCCCCAAAAACCCTTTTTCATTTGTTGGTTTCAGAAGAAAATTTAAAAAGTCACAGCTAATGCTGAAGCCCTTTGGTCCTGTTGGATGGAGCTAGGGATGACTAAATGAGATGGTAAGAAAACAAGGTGCCCCAGGTGCAGTCTTACTAATAAAGCTGGTATGGAAAGCATATGCTTTTCAGGGGGCAATTTGGTAATGGAAAAAAAAAATAGCAATTCTCTTTCTAGAAATGTATTCTAAGAAAATAATCAGAGATATACACAAATGTGTATACATGAGTAGCACTTTTAAAAATATCAAATAAAATTGGAAGCAACTTAATGTCCAATTGTGGGAAACTGGTTTAATAAATTATGGTAGCTGCATGCAACAGAATGCCTTGCAGTCATTAAGCATAATGTAGTAAAAGAATATTTATTGACGTAGAAAGATGTTCATAATATAGTAAAAGAAAAAGCTGGTAACTATAGTATAATTATTTCTTGTGAGCGGTTGTTGTGTGTCCTCCTCGTTGGTTAAGAGCAAGAACTGTCTAGCAAATTGCCTGGTTGTCTGCACAGAGCCACTCTTGTACTTCACGCCATGTCTCCAGGTCCTCTGCTGTGAGAAGGGGATGATTGTAACACCTGCCGCAGACAGTTGTAAAAACAAAATGAGTTTATCTAATCCATGGAAAGTGCTTCGAACATGGCCGGGAGGACACGAGTAAGACTGCAATATGTGTCAGCTTTTATTATCATTTATAAAAACAACTTCATTGCGATGTAATTCACATATTGTCTTAGTTTCCTAGGCCTGCAGTAACAAAGTACCGCAAACAAGGAGGCTTCAAACAACAGAAAGTTATTGTCTCTCGGTTCTGGAGGCCAAAAATCCGAAATCAAGTTGTCAGCAGGGCTACTCCCCTTCTGAAACGTGTAGGGGAGAAACCTTTCTTGTCTCTTCCCAGCTTCCGGTGGTTTGTCAGCACTGCTTGGTGCTCCTTGGCTTGCAGCTGCAGTGCTTCCATCTCTGCTCCGTCATCACGGGGCCTTCTCTCGCGTCTGTCTGTGTCCAAATTTCCCCTTCTTGTAATGACAGCAGTCATATTGCATTAGGGTGCACTCCAGTCCAGCTTGGCCTCATCTTAACTAATCACATTTTCTAAGACCCCTGTGTCCAAACAGGGTCACATTCATGGGACTGGGAATCTGGACTTGAACATATCTTTTTGTGGGACACAATTCAACTGTAACAGATACCATACAATGCACCTATTCAAAGTGTACAATCCAGTGGGTTTAGTATACACAAAAGGTTATGTAATCATCTCCAGAATCAATTGTAGAACATTTTCATCACCCCAGAAAGAAACCTCGTACCTATTAGAAGAAGTCATTCCCATCTTCCCTTCCCCAAGCCCCTGGCAACCACTAATCTACTTTCTGTCTCTATGCTCTTACCTGTGTTGGACATTTTATAGAAATGGAATCATACAATATGGGCCTTATGTCTCTGGCTTCTTTCACTTAGCATAATGTTTTTGAGGGTCATCCCTGCCAGAGCATGTATCAGTACTTCGTTACTTTTTATTGCCAAAAGACTTTATTATTGATATCATTATAAAATTTTAAAAAATTGAAAACATTTTGCTTTTATAACAACAGCTACTACCACTAAAGTTATCTATTATCTATCTTTAAGCTAGGGTCCCTCCTTTTGGTTAGGCTGAAATCAGCCTTCTCTTGTTTTCTTAATTTTTATTTTATTCTCTCAAAATCTGAGTCAACGCAGGATGTTTCTATGGGCAGCAGATGCCTCGATATATAGAAGATGCAAAACTATCTATACATGTGTGCTATTTTAAGAGATGGGGACTCCCACTCCTTCCCTGCCACACACCCAGGGCCTGACTACACAGAGGTAAAACAGGCCTCTCTTTGAGGGTGAGCAATCGCTCAGACCTGGCCACACAGTCCAGATGCCCATTGCCCATCCGCTTCCACTCTCCACAGTCCACATTCCCCACACCAGAGAGGCCTAACTCCACTTTCACCTGACACATTGTTTTCTTTAAAATCTATTTTAAAATTGAGGTATAACATTATACAGCATGCTCTATTCATTTTTAATGTAAAAATAACATACCAATAAATTAAAAATAATTTAAAAGTATACAATCTCACTGGTGTTATAAGCAATTTTTAAAAATTTTGGTGTACCAATTTTTGGTGGCCATCCATATGCGTGTGTTTTTAAAAATAAATGCAACAATAATGACCAGCAGTTTTCCAATTGTTATTTTTAGGCCCATAATGCAAACTGAATTCTGGACGGAAGGAGATTCTGGGCCTGAGTCACAGCTGCATTTGTGACTCTTATTATTCCAGAAAATGGGCGAGGGAAAACACAATGACCTTTATAAACAGACATACATAAGACAAAAACACAAAAACATATGGACTTACTTAAACAAGTAGGGCTGGGCTCAGTGGAAGAATGAGATTTGAACAAGATAGATCTCAGAGTCGTGGACAGAGACATCTCACACACAGATAGAACATACGCAGAGAACACACACCTGATCCCAACAATGCTCTTGTATAGAGACAGTGACCTCCACATCAGAACACACACACACACACACACACCACGTAGCATGATCCCCTCCTAGCTCCCGGCTCCCAGACCTGCAATTCCTGAAGGCTGAGAAGGAGCTCCTGCGGGAGAAGGCAAAATAGCCCTGTGAATCCTGCCCTGGGCCCATCTTGTCCTCCCTCTGTAGTCCTGGCCACACCCTGTGGGTGGCTGCACCCAATCCCAAATCCAATCCCCTGCCCCAAACCCTCATCCCAAGTCAGTCCTGGCCCCTCTTGATACCTTCTTTGGATAGAACCTACAACCTGCTCCTTCTGCCATAGCCCCCCCCCCCCCCCCCCACCCAGGGATGCTGTGTAATCAACACTGGAAACCCCGCTGCTGGGCTCTGGGGCCTGGGTTGGCAGCCAGGGGTTAGCAGTCCATGGAACACTTCAGGTTCGCCCACAACAGCTGAACTCTTTGCATCTCTGGTTCCTCCTCTATGAAATGACAATAAGAACAACCATCTTACAAAGCCTGTGCAAACTTTAAACAAGATCATAGCCCTAAAATTCCTGGCCCATAGCCTGGCATAGAGCAGACCCACAGATGGTGCTAGTGCCCTGCCACTCCATTCCCTAAGCTTTCAGGTGGGGGTAACACCTATTATAGGTATAGAGGCTGCTGGGAGGCAGGCATTTTAAATAATTTCAACTGGTTCCTCCACATACAAGATATGATCGCCAGCTATAAGCTGCTGGAAGGCAAAGGCTCTGTCTTTTGAGCAAGCTAGAGAACAATTGGTATATTGACTGATGTTTTGAGCACTTGTTAGTACTGCTGTTCTGGAGGAGAGGGTTAAGTTAATCATACCCCTCAGTACATAGCACATCATCAATATAGATCCAGGAATTCATTTATTTATATTCCCCTTTTAACCTCGCCCCCCCCCCATTCCCAGACACCTACATGCAAATACCTATTGTGTTCAATGTGTATCGTTTTGCTTGTATGAGTTCTTTCAAAGTGTATACTATACTTTTCTGAGCATGTATTTTTTTTTACATAAGTAGCATTATATTACTTCATTGTATCTTATTTTTTTCCACTGGAACAGTTTTTAAGATCCATCCATTTGCTTTGTGTACACTAAATCTGTTGCTTCTAACTTTTGCCTTGTAGTCCATGATAGGCATCAAACACATCTATGTTTACTGAGTACCTACTATGTGCTTGTGCCAAGCTCTCTACATGGGTTATTTCATGGGCTTCTTACAGCAATCCTCCAGAGATAGGTGTTATTACTGCCATTTTATGGAAGAAGAAACCGAGACACAAAGTTAAGAAACGTGCCCAAAATCACACAGTTGGAAGTGATAGAACTGGAAGTTTAGTCCAGATTTGTCTGGTGCTACAGGAGAGCTCACAGAGTGCTACAAAAGGCTGTAGAGAGAGGTCAGGCTGGGACAGAGGGCTCTCTCTTAGGTGAGGATCTAGCAGCTTGACGAAAGTTCTAGTCCTGACGCGGCTACTTACCTCCACAGTGCAAATCACCTCCCTTCACCAGATGTCAGTTTTCATCTGTGTAAAATGAGGGGCTTGCACTAGAGGAGAATGATTTTAATGTTCTTTCTAGATTCAACATTTGTTGATTAAATATCCTTTAGCTAGTGGAAAAATAATCAGCATTGAAGGCAGTATTTCTTCCCAATATTCCACCTGGGAGCCACTCCAAATACATGAAAACCCTTTGGCACGTCTACTTACGAGGCTCCTCCCTGTTAGGAATAATCATTCCCAGGGAAACAGAGTCTCTGCCTCCGCCCCCATCCCACCTCTCTTGAACTTTGCACTTACCACGATGAAAAATTAACTGGGCTAATGGGCCTCTCCAAGGACAACCTTTGCAAAAGCAGGCCTGGCTAGGGCCCAAGAGACCAGGCGCCAGAACAGAGTCTGCATCCATCCAACCAGAGCCACCCACCCATTCCCCACCAAAAGTAAGAGAGGGCATGCAAGGTCCTCTCAGCAATAGGAGGAATCAATTTTTCATTCCTTCTCAGCACTTTGTGAAACGGGGCTTATTCTCCCAACTCCTCAGATGGCAAACCTGAGGCCAGGGCAGAAAGAACTAGCCCAGAAACCTCCCCTGGACTCACATATGAATCCAGGACTGTTTTCCTGCATGCACAGCTGCCTCTATCACATGGATGCCGGCATGGTGAGGGAAGAAACACAGGAAAGCATGGTTCAGCCATACTCACCAGCTATCGACTAGTTATTTCCTCCTCTCAGGAAAATGAAAGGGCTGAACGAGGGCCCCTTCTGATGCCATGATTTTAGAGGGAGCTCCCAGAAGGGGTAGGTGCACATTAGGCCCTTCCACCACATTCAATCCTCAAACCACTCCGCATGGTAAGTACCATTTGCTCCATTCTTACAGCTGAGAGAATGGATGCTCAGCAAGGTGAAGGGAGGGAGAAAGCCAGAATTCAAAGCCAGGTCAGCCACTGATGGAGCCTGGGCTCTTTTTACTTTATCTGGCTGCCTCAACAGTTGGACTTGTTTGATTTGATGTCAGGTTAAAATTAACATTTTACTGGGAGATGGTTACTGCAAAGGCCTCTCTTTTGCCCATCCTTGCTCACTTCCCATGCTCCTCTAGACCACGAGCTCCTTGAGGTTAAGGACCTTTGCCTTTCATTTCGGCCTTCTGGAACTGAGGAGGAGGACTGCAACATAGAGGTGCCCAATAGATGCTTATCTAACTGAACTGAGCTCCCTCATCTGCACCACTCTTCCGGCTTTAGCAACGGCCCCAAGATGTTGTTTCTACTCCTTTAAAACATTTGACCATTTGCAAACCTTTTCACATTAGATTCCTACAACCTTCCTATGAGGTTGAGATGAAAGCTATTTCTAGCCTCATTTTCTAGGCGAGCAAACATTTCCTGTAGTGTCACAATAGTGCACCTGTGTAAAGAACTTTTGTTTTGCAAAGAGCTCTATCACTGATGCCATCTTTGCCTTCCACAACTGTATAAGGCAGCCCAGGAATGTGGACTGAGGCCTTTCAAAGCGGTGGCTTCAAATCCCAGCTCTGTAGCTTGGAACCCTGTGTAAGCAATGCAATCCCTCTGTGCTTCGGTAAATTGTGAAGATTATTAAATCAGAGGGCAGCTCTTGAGTCACCTGGAATGAAGAAAGCAATCAATAAAGGTTGTTTGCCTTCTTTCCTGAGAAACTGAGGGCTGGGAAAGAGGGAGTGAAATCGAAGAGTACACTCGGTGGGTTAGCAGGAGGGCCAGCCAGGAATGTGAACCGGGTTGCGAAGCCTCAGTTGGGTGTTCAGGGCTTTTCCTTTAAAGTGCAGGCAGGTAAGGAGTTGGGCAGAGGGGAGGGCAAGAGTGCAGTGCTCAGGAGCAGCAGCTGACAGTCCTGTGGGGTCTGCAGCTTCTGGGCTGACTTTGAGGATTCGGCCACACCTCACTGGGCTTTGTAACTCCCCACCTGCTTGAGGGTTTGCAGCTAACATTTTTCTCACCACGGGGGTTTCCTGCTGTTAAAAACAAACAAAGGCTTTAGACACCCAGCTAGGGGACTGATGGGGGAGGCAAAGAAGGAAGACAGGCCTTGGGGGACTGGGGCAAGTCCTAAAAGCAGCTGAGATTGTCTGTGGGCAGCCGCCCCTGAATTCTGCGGGCAGGGAGAAAAGCCCTAGGGCTCCCCCAATACCGCCAGTGTTTCTTTGCTTTCCACAAAGGCTAACTTGGAATATATAGACTTCCGAGTACTCCCCACTTGCCCCACTTTTTGCGAGTTCATGCTTTGGAAGCAAAGCTCTCTCAGCCTCCATTTCTTGGGTGTCAAATTTCGGAGCTTTCTGTATCAAAAGATCTCACAACGCCCTGCAATGTGTACTTTTTTTTTTTTTTTACCAAAGGCGAATTTAAAAGCGACCCTATTCATTCCTTCATGTACTCAACAAATGTCTTTGAGACCCACTTTCTGTCTGGCACTTGGTTCACAAGGCCCAAGTGACCCCTGGCTCCGGACAGAGTGCAGTGAGTCAAGGGGATCCCCAAATCTTCGCTTCTAAGCGTCCTCTTCTTCCCCCTCCCAACTCCCGCCTCCGCACACAAGGCTTAGGGATCTCTCCCGGGTGATCTAACCGATGAGAGAATTAAAACAGTCCCTGGGTTGCCGGCGCCGGCCGAGGTCCCTAACCGTGATCAGCGAGTCTCTTCAAGTGCGCGCCCTGACTTCCTGGGCCTCGGGTTTAGGTGCACCCCCTCTCGGGCCCGGGTCTCCAGGGGTGCACCGCCAGCCCCGGGCTAGACGGCACTAACTTGCTGCGAGTCTAACCCTCCCCCGGCCGCAACTCCAACTGAGCTTCCCCAGAGAGTGTTCCAAGAACCGAACGCCTTGGGCATGGCCCTCCAGCCCGGGGCCCCTCTTGTCGCTCTTTTCCCATGACTTCCTTCCCGCGCCCGTCCGACTTCGGGTCGGAGCCGCGGTATCCCGCACGCTCCAGCCACGGCCGCCACCGTCCCCGGTCGCCCACGTGGGCATGCTCTACTCGGGGCGGGGGAAGGCCGGCCGCCCTCCCGGAGCAAGGGGCGGGTAGGGCGCCCGGGGGAGGAGGCGGCGGGGCGCGGAGGAGGAGGCGGGGAGCCCCAGCAGCAAGGGGGCGGTGACAGCGTTTGGAAAGGAGGCTGCACGCGGATTTGCATGAAACACAGACTGGGAGCGGGCGGGAGCGGGAGCTCCGCGCACGCACCGGGTCGGCCCAGCGAGCGAGCGAGGAGGAGGGAAACTTGGGAGGCGAGGCGCAGAGGCGGAGGGATTTGCGCATCAAAGCGAGCGAGGAGAGCAAAGTTTGGATCAGGGGTTGGACTTTCCTTCCCAGCAGCGGCACCCAAATAGCTACCCCGCGCGGAAACCCAAACTTTTCTCTGCCACTCGACTCACCCGGCCGATACCTCCGCCCGGCGTTCCGGGCCTGCCCGACCCGGCGCCGCTGTCGTCCTCCTGCCCGTCTCCCTCGCCTTCTCCCAGCCGTGGGAGCCGCTTGGGGCGCAGGGCCGCGCGCCGAGCCCCGCAGGCTGCAGCGCCGCGGCCCGGCCCGGCGCGCGAGAAAGTTCGCCCAGAGTTGAGGCGAAGTTTGGGCGGCCGCGGCCGGCCTCGGCAGAGCTCCCCTCTGCGCCCCCGGCGTACCGCCGCGCCCAGCCCCGCCGGGGGCGCCCCTCGCCGCGCCCGCGCGCCCTCCCCAGCCATGTCGTCCATCCTGCCCTTCACCCCCCCGATCGTGAAACGCCTGCTGGGCTGGAAGAAGGGCGAGCAGAACGGGCAGGAGGAGAAGTGGTGCGAGAAGGCGGTCAAGAGCTTAGTCAAGAAGCTCAAGAAGACGGGGCAGCTGGACGAGCTGGAGAAGGCCATCACCACGCAGAACGTCAACACCAAGTGCATCACCATCCCCAGGTGGGGGTTCCGGGGACCTGGGGGGCGTCCCAGGCCCAGTGCCCTGGAGCGGAGGGGCCGGCTTGGTGGGTTTCGAAAGGCATTGTGTGTGTGTGTGTGTGTGTGTGTGTGTGTGTGCGTGTGTAAATGGTGGGGGGCGTGAGAGCGCGGACAAAACCCTCTCTGATTTGCAAATATTCAGAGCCTGGAGCTTCCATGCGGCACTCTCGCTTCCAGACTTCGTTAAAAAAAGGGGGGGGGGTTGCTGGAATTGACCGCCCCCGCCCTGGGCTGCTGCGGACTGGAAGTTGAGGCCCGCTTTGTTTGGCCCCGCGGTCCGGAGCCCCTCCTCCGCCGCCACCGCCGCCTCCCGCCCCCGGCCCCGGCCCCGGCCCGCGCTCATGGAGCTGGTGGTGTCTCTCCCTTTCTTTTCTTCAGTCCTGTCCCCCCTCTTCTTTCCTTCTTAACAGGAATGTAGTCCGTACAGCTAGAGCTGTGGGTGAGGAGCGGGAGCCTGGTGATTGACAGATTCCTTCTTCGTTCTCTCTTTGCCTTCGGGATTAGCATTTTTATCGAGTATTTTTAGACTTGGTTGTGCCAGCCTCCCGCCTCCTCCACAAGCATGCACTTTAAGTTGCATTGCAATGCTGTGACTTTAAAATGGAAGAGATAAGCGGCAGAGAGTAGAGTCTTCCTGCCCTCTCCTCTCCTCATCCACGACTGTTTTTGCTCTCCTTTCACAGTCTGAGATTGAGGGTTGAAGCAGACAGGGGTGGCTCGAGCCGGTCAGATAATAGAACGCACCCCGAAGTGGGCCTCCGTCGGCCCTCACATTCCTGCAGAGCCCTCCTTCCCAAAGCGTTTTGCCATCTGTCTGGACCTCCTTTATCCCCCCTGCATCACGCTAGCTAGGTCGGGAGGGAGCTCCCAGATGGCTGATAGAAGGGGGTCAGTGACTTCTCTCCTCTGGGGTCTTCACTTAGCTTCAGCTGTGCCTGGCTGGGAATTGGGATGGGGCCAAGGGGGGCACCTTGGCCTCCTGTCTCTCCCTCCCAGCCCCCCTTGAAGTCTCGTTCTGAACCAAGGCCAAGGGAGTGTAGAGGAACAAGTTAGGGGCCCCAGGGCCTGAGTCCCGGAGGGATTTTCATCCTTGCTACTGGGCCAGAAGTGGAGTCCATCCTTGGCCACCTGCTTGGGGCAGCTGTGCGAGGGCTGCCAGCTGTGTCAGGCAGGCACAAAGCAACATCTGTCCACGGGAACCTGGAACAGGCCTCCTCTGGAAATAAATGCCACATATGGTGGGAGTGCTGACTTAAAAAAAAATAATAAAAAAAAAACTGGGTGGATCCAGTGAGTAAAGGGTGAGGAAAGGTGGTGTGCTGTCTGGGAGTGCTCTCTGGGTGCATGATTGGGATTCAGAGTTGACTTCTGAGGAGGTGGTGTGATGTGATGGTCAGAGAGACCTGGGTTCTGACCCCAGCTCTGGTTCTTAATCTTCTTTATTCCTTTGGTAGGGGTTAGATATCATACTTCCCCCATCTAGAGAGGGGTCTGCAAAACCTGCCTTCTCCTTGCTTGCTGGGGTACATCAAGAACAAATACTTTATGGGCTATAACAGAGAAATGATGTCAGTTGTAACAATGAGCAGCTACATGAAGTGTTTCACAAGCTACAAAGCACTTTCACATGGTTTTATGAGATTTGTAAAGAAAGAACCCTCTGGAAAATAGATAAAGCAATTGTGCTTAGGATGGTCTCATTTTTTTTAAAGTTGAGAAAACTTCAGACGAGAGGGGTGAAAAGGTTTGACATAGTGAGCATAGGAATCTGGTGCTCTTGCTACTATCCCATGCTGCCTTGTACTTTGAGGGTTCTGAATAAATTCTTTGCTGAATGCTTAAAGCACTGTTAGCTGGGAGGTGGGGGGAGGATGAATCTGGGGTGTGTAGCTCTTCCTTTGCTTCCTATAGTAAAGTTGCTCTGCTTAATCTTTGGGCTGGTGACAGTTTGGAGAAGGCTGGCTTTCTCTTGCCTCTTTGGAGGCATAGCTCTGGTCTGCCTTTTCCAAAGTCCTCTGAAGCTGAGCCATGTGAACACTTGGGATGTTTCTGGTAGTTCAGGCTAACCTGCCCCGTGGCCTTCTCATGACTCTTTACGACTGGGGGCATCTTCTACCTGCCTGGCAAGGACCTAATGCTAAGTAACTTTTTTTCATCCTTTCCTAGTAAGGGAAACCCAGTTGCTTGGTTGGATCCAGACAGAATGGATTTCCATCCCCGGATTTTGTGCCCACATCTCTGGGTCACCTTGTTTCCCTTGGCAACAGCTGCTGCTGTTTTGGCCGTGGGCAGAAAACTAAAGGCCACGTCCTGGGTAGGTGGCTGGCCAGCCTCATGTTAGGACACTGGTGCGTCTGCTCAGCCCCTTCGATTATGGTGCTGCTTGTCCAATTGTCTGTTTTCTCGGTATATTTTCAAACCAAGGCTTTGGAACCTAGACAAGGGGGACTGTTTAACTTAGTCCTCCCACTGTGTTGGGGGCACACTCTATGAGATCTGAGCCCTGGGGTTGAAGGAGCACTCAGACTAAAGAGATTATGATAAGCATGTTTTGGCTAATATGTAATCGCAAGCAGCAACAGCAACATTTGGCAATTGTATGCTAGAGACTTCTAGACCATACACTCACTTCTCTGTTAACACCAGCTCTAACCTGTTTCGGTTATCAGGAGAGCTGGAGTGATTCAGGCTTACTAGATGTCAGGAATATAAAAGAGATCAGTGCAAGGAAGTGGTAAGAGCTCGATTTGGATACACCCACAAAGAGGCTATCAGGATACCCTGCGGCCTGGCAGGATGGGCAGAATTTAGACAAGTTTTATAACCACCTCTCACTCCTCACCAGTTGGAGGACCTGTGTAAAGCTGCAGGTATCTTCATTTCCAGTTTATAAGAAGGGAGTCATAGCATTTGACACTGAAAGGAAGAGAGGGGTGTGCACGTTATGTCAGTAATCAGCAGCCAAGCAGACCTAAAAGCAACTTCACTGATAATCCCGTTGATGGGACTCATGTGTGGGCCCAGTTGTGGGTAGCTGGGCCAAAGTTTAAGGCCTTGTTTGTTTGGAAGGGAATGTGGGCCGCCTTGTGTCTGAGCACCAATCCAGGGGGAAATGCGAGAATTGGACCAAACCCCAGGTGTGAACACAGCATCTCCTTGCTTTCCATGCATCTGATATTTTATTATAGGTTTCTCCTGGTGTTCATCTGAACTTGGCCAGGCTACCCTCACCCTTGGGAGAAAGGAAAAATCCTCATCATTAACACTCCTCTCTCAGCCTTCTGGAGGCAGAACTATTCCTAAGGCTGCAGGAGTGGCCTCTACTACCCTTTAAACCTCAGCTCTTCTGTCCCTCCACCTCTCTCAGCTGCTGCTCAGAGCACCATTCTCATGTGGCTCTTCTGAATCTAGCCCACTCCTGGCTGCCAGGGGTGGTCCATCTTCTTCCTGCTCTCGTTGACCTTGGTTAGGTGAGCTCCACACAGGGACAGGGGAGAGGGGGGCCTGCAGGGCGATCACTAGCTATTTAGGCAGCTGGCTCAGAGCTGTGGCTGAAACCAGGAGCTATTTGACGTGCCTTTGACATTTAGAACCAAGGGGGTTTACTGCTTGCACCCGAGTTGAGTGTTTGGGCTGATGGTGTTGCAGGCAGCCCCGTGATCGTCATTTCCAGGCAGAGCTGGATTTTGTTCATTCACCGATATTTATTGGGCCCTTCCCATGTGTGAGTCCATAGTCTGGGCACCATTGGAGGGATGCAGAGATAAATCGGAGTGACTCCTGTCTGTGAAGAGCTTACATTTCTGTCAGGGAAGTATGAATGGTGTGTTATTTGAGCATCTGAATGCTATTTCTTATTCCCAGCCATTAGAAGAAATATGAGATTTAGTATGGTGAGTTTTTTTGTTTTTTTGAGGGGAGGAGGAAACTATATGATGTGTCTTTTAAATGTTGTAAAAGTCATGATATTAGAAAATAAAATAATGGCAGCCGTCTGTTTTTTTCTGGAGAAAGCACAGAATTCAGGTCCCGGATCTGCCATTTTACTACCTGGATGGATTTGGAGGGCCCTTAGTGTCTCAGAGCCTTCATGTGTGAAATCAGGATGAGGTAAGGCCCATGGAAGAGCTTTTGTGAACCTGAGTGCTTGATAGATTGTGTGTAGTCCTCTGCCTTCTTCATTCATTCATTACAGGGTTACCCGCTTGTTTATTGGTGACCAAGACCAATTCAGGGCACCTGTATTCAGTGAGCTCACTGTCTAGCGTGGACAACAGACTTGCACACAGGTGCAGGGTGTGAGCTGCAGCCGAGGGGTGTACAAGTGCCCAGGAAGACGGGGTGGACAGTTGGCTCTGTGGGAGGAGGTGAGGAGAGGACGGGGGTCAGTGTGAGGTGAAAAACCAAAGCGGGACAGGAGTTACTGTCCGAAGGAAGGTTTTGGACTGCAAAATGAGCCTGGGAACTTTCTGGTATGTGGTGATAGTTGTCTACAAGAATGAGGACATCTTTATCTTTTGCAGCCCCGTGACGGTCATTCCCAGGCAGAGCTGGATTTTGTTCGTTTCTGAAGCAAGTGTGGCTATGAATTTGTCACCTTACAGTTTGCATGGAGAAGGCTAGAGACCTGTGCAGTGTTTTTCTCCACTGTAAAATGTTCTGTCTTTGAAGTTAAAAGTACTTTGATGCTGCAAACCTGAAATTCAGGTTTCCTTGGTGGAAACAGAGATGTTAGAAATATTAGCGCACACTATGACAGAGTATTGATAAAAAGTGGACAATTTGGAGATGATTGTTGATGCTTAGAATTTCAGGGTTTTGATGTGACTTAACTTTTCACTTCTCTGGTTAATACTGACTGAATATAAATTCTGCAAACTTGAGTTTTTGAGTGGACATAAGAGCTTTTAGTAATTTTTAAAAAAGTCTTTGCGAGGATGTAAAGTTTTCAGTAGCAATTTTAACAATGGAAAAAAGTCAGTGAATATGGTAGTCATTTTGTTCTTATGAGAAATGTCAAGAAGTTGATGAAATCAAGAGCATTTGGTTCAAGTTTATCACATCAGGAATCCAATTAAAATGAGTTTTAAAAAAATAAGTATTGGTTTAATAATGTAAACTTGTGATGGCTGTATTATTATAATGGAAATAAAATTAACAAGATGTAATGGGTTGAATGGCCCTTAATTTTTACTCATTAGTATATTAGGAGATTTTAATACCATTTGATGCACTGTGCAACCATTATTCTTCATGAGCTCCTTTATGAAATAAAGAAGACCAAGCAGGCTTGCTTTAAATTGAAATCAGATTTTATTCCTGTTACGTTGTTCTCCCACCTCTTTGTACAGTCCAATCCCTCTCCCCCAAGCTTCCTATAAGTTCAATTAAGTTCTCTAAGGTTGTAATGCAGCTTTCTCAATCAACGAGGCTCATGAATAGTCTCAATTATCTTTTGTCTTTGTCTCCTTTGATATACTGCCCTATTTGAAAAAAAAGAAAAATTCACTCTGCACCCTTCCCAAAATCCACATCTCATGGTATTGCTTGGCTGGGGAGAGAACTGCCTAAAAAGACTGCTTTGGAGGCAGCCAGCTGGGCATGCAGCGGGACTGGGGTTTTACCAGCCTTTTGCGGAAGAGATTTCTGGTGCAGTGTCGGATGGGGCTAGCTTCTCCCTGAGGAGGGCTGGGAATCTTCTCTTGGTGAGTGACAGATGCCTGGGCCATGGAACTTTTCAGTCTCCGCATCTTGAAGCCTAATGATTTCTGACAACAGTTGGAAGCTGATATACCAACCCCACTCTGCAGAAGTTGGGTTTCTAATTTTATTCTGTTCCAAGTTTTAGAACAAAGAAGATCCCAGGAGAACTTGTGGAGTTCATTTTCTGCTTTTCTTCAATGCACCTACCAGGTAGGTGCCAAGCCCTGTGTTATGTAACAGAGACAAAATAGTGAACCAGGCAGACGCAGGCCCAGGTCTGCCCTTCTGTGGCTTCTAGTTTGCTGGCTTGTTAAACTTTGGTTTTTAGATTTATAATAATAGTGTCTGTAATCACTACAGCTAATTTATAAATACTGCTGCTTGGGGCTAGAAAACTAAATCCCCCAAGCTCTGCAGTTTATTGATTCTGACAAGGGTAACAATTGTGTGTGTGTGTATGTGTGTGTGTGTGTAACATTGTTCTTTGTTTTGAGTTAATCAACAGTTTTAGAAATAACAAATCTATGGCACAATTCACCCTATCCACTGTTGATTATCTGAGGCCCCTGCTGTAAACAGTAGCCTGTGAAAGTGGCACACTGATGCAGAATGTTTTGACAGTGAGCCTCAGTTTGAAATGAAAACACAGTAGAAGCCTATTAATTAAGAAGTTAGGCTAATTCTAAACTAGGGTAAAGTTTGCTCAGCAAACTGTTTCTCCCCATTAATCCTGTCAAAAGAAAAATTAGTAATAAACAAGGTTTTGGGGGACATTTTGGAAGTAGGAGGCAGCTGTCCAGAGTAGATTTTAGACCTGGCTCTGCTTCTGATTAGCTGTGTGACTGGGGCAAGTTGCCTAACTTCTCTGGGACTAAGATGTTCTCACCTGAAAAATGGGCTCCCATTTTCATGCATCCAGTTGCTCAGTGAATCACAGATCTTTCTTAATCATTAATGTCCTGGTGCCAAATAATTTATATAAGTAATAGAACTACAATTCAGTCCTTAATTTGGGTTCTTTTCCCTTTCTCTCTTCGCCTTGACCCGTGAGTCTAAATCATTGACGTTTAACTACAAAGGAATATGAAAACAACTGAATACTAGGATGAGGACTTGGAGGCTGTGTGTCTTGAGATGCACTGACAAATTTTCTTCTTTTGTTGCTGTTTTTGGCTACTCAGAGCAGGAAGTTTACTTCAACTAATGACCACAAAGACCTAAAAATGGTTAAATGTAAGAGGTAGGCATTATAAAGGATACCTGTGGAAAATGTTTGCTCATATGTCAGAGTTTACCCAGAAAGCTTCCTTTATTTATTTTCAATCATCTATATAAAGAAAGGCTGCACTCAGTTGCGTAAGCACGAGCCTTTTGTTAGGCACTGTAGAGGTTACAAGTTTAAACCTCAGCTAGGAAATGAAAAGTGAGTTTCCCCCAGAATAGCACTTCTGTGTCACATGGCTCTCCCTGCTTACATCTGGCAGATTTTTGTCCTGAATGCTTTGCAGGAAGTTCAGTTCTAGAGTATTGTTTAAGAAACACTGTGTGAGGGCTTGCCTTTGAAACCTACAGAGTTACAAATCGGGTTGCTTTTGCTGCTATGTATTGCATCATAAACTGCCAAGCCAAGTTGTAGCTTTGAGATGTCACCATTAAAAAAAAAAATTTGAACTGGACTTTTGAAAATAGTAATGCATTTCGGGTGTGTGTTTTTTTTTAAAGGTCTGTTTTTACGCTGTCACAGCTCAAAAATGCCAAAAGGCATTTTTTCCTTAAAAAATCACCTCTGGGCTAAGCCCAAATGTGGAGTAATGGATCCAGAGAGGACTTTTTGAGTAGTTACAAGTGGCTGAAAGCAGACACAGATGATGGAAATTGGGTTTTTCCTTTTGCTTCAAATCTTCCCTGTTGTAAACTTTCTCTTACCTTCATTGAATTCAGACTCAAGGTGTGCCTTGTTTCTCTGTATGCGTGGTAGGGAGGAAGGACTAAGATTTTTTTTAAATTTTGTGTGTAGCCATTTCTCTCTGCCCAAACAGATCAGAGTATTATTTGGGGAGCACAGGGGGAGGCGGGAAGCACAAGAGAGCAAAGGGCTCTGGAGTCCGAGAGACCTGGTTTCAAGTCTTCAGTTACTAGCCATGTGGCAACCTAGGGTACATTTGTTTCAACTTGGTGAGCCCCCATTTCCTCATCTGTAAAATTGGGGATGGGACCATCTGCCTACCTTGGATAGATCAGCGTAAAGGAGAAAACAGATCAAGCACTTGGCCAATATTTGTAGCTCACAACACATAGTAAGTGCTCAGTAAACTCTTATTTTCCCTTTCAAGGGGGGGATTTCACTGATGGTGTCAAAGGATTCCAGTAGAGGACCCCCTTCTCCCAACCCTCACTGTCAGAGTTCAACATTTGGAGAACCTTGGTTTATATAGTGAAAGAACCCACCTCCAACACATGCACACGAAGAGCACACGGCCATCCCACTAGTCGGTTTAGAGCTTGGAGGGTTGTTGAAAGAGACACAATTCATAGATGGTACTGCTCCCCACCCCCACCCCCAACCTTCTCAGTCATCATTTTAAAAAATTGTTTGGCCAACTAAAAATAATAGTATTGAAAACAAACTTTGATGAATCAGTGCTCCTGGGGTGGGGGATGGGTAAGATCCTGAAGAAGAAATGCCATGACTCATTCACTTGTCACGGATACCTACACGTAGGGGTGTGGAAGTGTGTGATGTTTATTGTTGCTGGTGTTTTTTGAGGCCCTGCTGGGAGACAGTTCTGGCTCTCCATGAAGTACCTCCTCATCAGTTGGCTTGCCTCCGGTAAGAATGGTCAGCTCCAGAAATCCATAGTTCCAGAATGACCTGGACGTGGGTGATGGTGCCCTGTACTGCCCTTAAACACAAGAAAGAAGGGCCCATGCTTAGAGGACCCTGTGTTGGTCCTCCTCTGGCCACACTCTGCCTCGTGGGGCAAGAAGTCTGTAGGGCTAAGGGACGGGTCCACTTAGAGTTTGCACTGCCTTCTTCCAGTCTACCCTTTGTGTCCCTGACCCTGCAGTTCTCTGTCCCAGTGGGCTGGGACCTGCTTCCAAGGCCTGCCTGCATGGGCCTCTTCCCTGTGTCTGTCTGCCTGTGGGCAGGCTGCATTGGCAGTGGACGGTGTGTGCACTTCTGGGCCTAAGGCCTGGGCAAGGGATGCAGGGACTCTGGGGGACTCAGTGGAGCTCGAACTTGTGGCCTGGGGTGTCCACATGGTGTGGGATGGCCCTGGGAATCAGCAGAGACCCAGGGGCAGTGCTCCCTGGGCCTTTGCCTTCCAGTGTTGAACCACTGTTGTTGTATTCAAGTGTTTCTCAAGGTAGGAGTATAGAACACATTCTATTTAACAGTTTGTTACCTTGATTTCTATCTTTTAAATGTGACGTATGGTCTGTGGACCTTCATGTGTACTTGTATGTGTAACACAAATGTTACAGAAGTAGAACTATTTTTAGCAACATTCTCCCCGTGGCCACAACTTGAGGCTCAACTCAGGGAGCACCATTATATGGACAGGATTGTGGGGACCTCCACTGGAATTGATTTCCTGCACCCTGAGCTCAGGTCAGAGTGGATTAAATGCAGATCACAGAGAAGATGATACATACCACAGCTGTCCATGCAGCAAATGGAGCAGAAAGCAGGACAGATTTGTTTGCTGGACAGATTTATTGAGCACTGACTTTGTGCTGGGCATCAGGGGTGTAGAGGTGAAGTCCTGTCTTTGAACAGCTTGGAGTCAAAAAGGGACACCAATAAAAACAGTTACCCTGGGCTCATGGGAGAGACACTTTAGTCAAGGTTGTTTGGGAGCCCAAAAGAGCAGTGTTCTTTCTAGGGGAGTCGGAAGGCTTCACGGAGGAGGTAATGCTTGAGCGGGACCTTGAAGGATGGATGGGAGTGGGGGAGTGGGGTGGGAGGCTGCACGGAGAACAGACCAGCCAGAGCATGGAGCCTGGGGGTCAGAAGAAGCAGGACAGTGCCAGACAGCCAGAGTATGGAAGAGGGGAGTAGCCAGAGAGGAGCTGGTGAAACAAGTTGCCAAGGGCCAGACTTGGCTTTTGGACCTGGCTTAGTAGGTGTCCCAGAGGTTTTTAAGTAGGGGAGTGACATGGCTGAAGACATTCATATTTCATTTCCTTCCCCCAGCCGGTGGCCGGCAATAGCAGGTTTTCTGACTGAATTATCCAGGTCAGAGTCATAAGCCCTTACACCACCATGTGGACAGCTTTAGGCTATGTCTGCACCAGGGAGAAAATGGTGTTTTGTTCACTGGCAGGGGAGAAGACGGGTTGTACAGCCAGGAGGGCTCTGGAGCCCAAGTGTTCAGGTAATTAGCCAGTGAGTCATGGAAGCCTCGACACGGATTCCTTGGGAAATGAAGCGGAGTATTGCTGGGCTCCATGTATAGGCCCTGTCGCCCCCAAGCAAAGTCCTCGAGATCAGGTCTCGGCATCTCTCTGGGTCTTGCCAGGGCCTAGCACGGTTGCCTTTATGAGGAAAGGCTTTGGTCAGTGGTTTTCATTTCTTCATGATGATCACCTGGACCAGGCTCTCCAATTTCAGCCCTGTAATCAGAGGGAATCCCCCAATTTTCTGCTACAGACCCATAGAACGGTAAAGGTGTGTTAAAAATGTTCTATTCCTAAATAACAGTGTAAAATAGTTCATTAAAATCTGTCTTGTTCCATTATTTTAATCACTGAAATCAAGCAAAAATCATGTTGACCGTTTAGAGATTCACCTCATCTGTTTAGATTCAGGGTTTTTTGTTGTTGTTAATATAAGTTTATAAGTTTTAAAAGATAACGTTGTATGTCCATGGACTGATTCAAGTACACAGACCTTCTTTTTTCCTTTTCAAAAATCTGTTTTAAACAGCTTTACTGAGACACAATTCTATATGATTTGCCCATTTAAAGTATACAATTGAATGCTTTGGGGTATATTCACAGATATGTGCAACTGTCACCACAGTCTATTTTAGGACATTTTCATAATCTCTAAAAGAAATCCAAAACCTTTAGCTATTACAGTCTGTCTCCCCCTGGCCCTAAGCAACCACTAATCTACTTTCTGTCTCTATAGATTTCCCTTTTCTGGCCTTTCGTACGAATGGAACCATATAATATGTAGACTTTTGTGACTGGCTTCTTTGACTTAGCATAATGTTTTCAAGGTACGTCCAAATTGTAGCACATATCAGCACTGCATTCCTATTTATGGCCGAATAATATCACAGATCGTTTTAGAAACACTGATAGAGACCTGATGTGAAGATGAAAAGAAGGGGCAGCATACTGCGATGGAGATCCCTGGCTTTACATTCCGGAGCCCTGGGTTCAAATTCCTGCTCCCTCACTTACTGCTTGGGTGACCTGGTTAAGTCACTTAACTTCTTTGAGCCACCCTTTCCTCATCAGTAAAATGGGAAAAATAATATCTCCCTCAGTAGTATTGAAGTTCTTTATTTAGATGAGCTATGCATTAAAATCACTTTGCAAACTTTAAGTTGCTCTGTGTGATTTACAGTTTTTTTTTTAGAAGCACAACTGTATGGTATTGCTAAAAACCTTTTCCTACAGAGGTGAAGTGAAGGCTTCCAAATTCACATCCAGATTTTCACACAGAGAATCCTAAATAATGTGTACAATTCACTAGCAATGCTATCTCAGGACACTTGCTGTGAGAGAGGCTGCCCACGGCTCACACAGGAAGCTCAGGTGAGCTGATGCTCTCAGCTTTGCCTGAGGATCGACCAGAAGTCAGAGGATGATCGAGTCAGCCGTGGGAACTGTGGAGGGATCACCCAAGCCTCTGTGGGGGGTGATCCTGGTACCTGCCAGGTGGACTGAGTGCTGGCTGTATGCTAGACACCGGAGTGGGTGACTTACTGCTTGTCTTACTTACCTGTCTTCTGTACTCTGAGAGGGATGGTGATGCACATTTACAGAGGAGGAGACTGAAGCTTTGAGGGGTCAGCAGCAGGAATCTGATCTTGGGTCTCTGACCCTAGTTCTCTGCACCCTGCCCTACTGTCCTCCCCACCAAGAAAGGGCTGCCATCCTCATCCTCATAAGAAAATTCATGAAATTGGTAGTATTGTACTTGTTTTATAAATGAGATAAACAGGCTCAGATTGCTTAGGCAAGCTGCTTTAGGTCTTACAGAAATAGGTGGTGCTAATTTGCCTCCAAAGCACTACCCCTTCTGTAATTTGGGGCAACTGGATAATTTATTGAACAAACCAGCATATTCTGAGAGTGAAAAGGGGTGGCTCTATTAAGATATTACACCCAGACAGTGGGCATAAACCTGGGCTGTCTGGGCAAACCCAGGTAGACAGTTGACCTAAGTTGCACTGCGTCTGTGCCAAGGACTGTGATCCCTGACCTGCCCACCTCCAAGGTTGCTGGGAGGATTGGACCAGCCAGTTGACGTGTGAGTGTAAGGGACTGTCTGCATTAGTTACTCCCGTTCTACGAAAGTGATTTGTCTAAGGCCATACGGCAAGTTGGCAACATAAATATTTTAAAACTAGGTGAGGTTTAGAGATAACATAGTAGTCAGTGCTGTGAGTACTAGAGCTTAATTAACTGGATTTGGAGGTAGGGAACATTTAGCTGTGCTGATGGCTTCTCTGAAGAGGGGGGTTGAAGTGGGGGTGGAGGTGGGGACAATAGGGCCTTTAACTGGCTCTAGAGTGTCTGCATGCTCATCAGGCCATGTCTCTTTGAAACCCAGGAGATGCCACTTCTAGGTCCTCTGTGCAACTTGGATGACTTGATGGCCAGGAGCGGAGACTGCTTCTGTAAGCTGACCTTCCCTGCACCCCTGCTCCATTTTAGCCAGAGCCTCAAAGAGACTACTGGCTGGGAGCTGGTGAGAGTTTAGTGGATAATCCTTCTGCTGAAGAATTTTGGAAGGCATTGAGGAAGGAATAAAAAATAACAGTGGGCATGCCTTTTCTTTCTCTTTGATTGGGATAAATGAATGGAATGTGCGAGGGCACTGTGGAGCAGGTGGCCCCACATAACTCCTCTGCTAATTGCATTCTGTAGAGAACAGATCAAGATTTTGCGCTTGTTTTGCTCCTGCTTGGTGCTGTAAGGATTTGTTTTTCTGATTGTTCGAGCCCCATCCTTCCTTCTTCTCTTGCCCAAATAATTTATTGGAAGTCTGGAGAGGGGCTTGGATTCTCTAATCTCTCCAACCAAACTGTTGCCGTGGGTGAGGCCCTGTCTGTTGAGCCTCTAGGAGAGTAGCTGGAGTGACAAAGAGGAAGTTAGGGGCTGAGAAAGCGAAATGTAAATTCAAACCAAACTTGGCACCCAGCTGGAGAACTTCAGCTGATACTCTGGTACTCCGGTCATCAGCTTTTGTTTCCCTGCTGCATTTTATAAATAGAACAAGATGCATTTCCCCTCTTTTTCTTACCCCACAGACACAAGTAGGCCTGTATGTGGGTGGGTATGGGCATGGAGTATTAATGATTTATGTTTCAGTTCATCTGATAGTCATCTTGGGAACTGAGCTCTGGGCTTCTCGGGGATGACTGGGCCATCTTGTGGGTAAGACTGGAATGTGCTTTTGTGTCTCTTGAATTCCAGTTCACACCGTTGCCTCCCCCTCCTCCGTAGCTGAGGCCCTCAGTCCCTCATGCCTGGATTACTACGGTGAGCTAGTTGGCCCCTTCCTTCTCTGACCCATCCCACGCTCTGTATTAGGGGCCAGACTTGCTTTATCAGGATGCTTTTGGCTGCAAGTAACTGAAACCCAACTAACAGCTTAAACAGTATAAGAGATCTGGAGGCAGGGAGGTTTCAGGCATCAGCAGGGACTCAGGAGCTCTCCAACTTGGGCCCTCCCTTCTTCAGCCTGATGGCTTTTTGTCTTCAAGCTTGTCTTTTCACGCTCAAAGATGACCACAGCTACTCCAGGTGGTAGCTCTTCACATGGTTGCATCTGGAGCAGAAAATGACCACTTCTCCTTGGTGGTCTCTTTATCCAGGAAGAAAACCTTTTCTAGAGGCCTCCTGGTGTCTCACAGGCCAATGATGGGTCACAGGCTCATTTTGAAAGCCGTCAATGGCAGAGATAACTGATTATAATATGGCTTTTGAGGTCAAGGACCCAAGGCTAGTTCTTTGACTCATTATGGTACTTAGAACAGTGCTAGGCACTCAGTAAATTTTAATAAACACTTGTTGTTTGTAGTTTTCTCTCCACCTCCTCTGAGTGAGACCCCTGCACACTTACCTGATGTCTTGCTGATTTTTAGGACATGGTGGTAAACCAGAGGCCAGTTCCTGCCCTCAGAGAGCTTATAGTCTAGGCAGAAAGATAATTATGTAGTTATGTTTGAAGTATCTCAAGGGGGTAGACTGTGGCAGTCTGCCTTGGAGCAGCTTTGGAAGAAGTGCCCAGGGAGACAGATGGAAGTGAGAACGACAGAGAGGGGTGCTTAGGGCCTCTGAATACTTTGCCTGAGGACAATATATCTTGTGACCCAAGCCAAGTTGTCTGAATTAGTTCACATTTCTGACTCCACCCCTCCACCAGGCTTGTTTTCCTGTTCACAAAATGAAGATTAAAAACTTGCCCTTGAGTATAGAGTGGGGGCGGGGTACAGCTCTAAGAGCCTCCTTCCCCTAGGGGAAATTTTCTAAAGGTTCTTGTGGTATTCTAGCTTCAAAACCGTAGGCAATTTAGCGGCATGTTTAGTGTCTTTTTTGTGTCTTACTTGATTTGAATCGGCTGGAAACTTTCTCTGAAAGCATACAGATGAACTAATAAGAATTCTATTACTGTTGAGTGGTTAAAAACAAAGTGCTGGCTGATTTATGTAATTTTTTGCCATTTTCTGGTGGGACTTTCTGCAGACACGGAGTACCCTGGAGTCTTCCTGTCACCGTGAGCTAATAACTGCCTTCAGGTCTGCAAATGCTTTTTCATTCCATTCAGAGAAAACGGAGCCGGTCCCAAGGCCTCATGTTTTATTTTGCTATTGATCTAGGAACTAGGGTAACTCAGGACCCCAGGGAACATCTCAAAGCTAATTAAAGATGTTTGTTTGAGGTGTGCCTCTTTTTCCTGTTTGATTGAAAGGGTTGCAGTTTATGCTTTGTTGACAAAAAACAAGTCCATCCCCACTACCTACGGGGCGAAGGGTAGGGGATTGCTTGCTTCAGTCAACATGCACGGTTGTGGCCCGGCATAGAGAGGCACCTTTGGGCACTGGGCCTGGACCCAAAGCAGCTGCTTTCCTTGAAAATTCTTGAATTTCCAGGAGTAGTGGCCAGGTGAGCCTGGCCGAGAAACCGAGCCTAGTGTTCCCAGTATGAGTCTGGCTCTCTTTGGGCAGCTTCAGTTCTGAAGTTACTGTGCAAGTTCTCCATTCCTGGAGGGGGAGTCAGCCTGTGGGGGAGCTGGGGGCCCTGCAGCCATTCCAGGGCGCCCCCAGCCCTTTGTTTAACCACAGCTGTGGCCAGTGGTCTCGGATGTTTACCGTCGCCTGTTTATAAGCGGGAAGTGTGGTCATATTTCTATCTCTCTTGTGGGCTGTACAGCTGCCTTCCTGGGGCTGGTGTGGGCAGTGGTTACCATTAGGAGGAGGAGGAAATAACAGTCCCACGGAGGGGCTTTTATCCAAGGAGTCTGGGAAGGTCACCTTCTTTACAGAAAGCTCTCCTTTTTGCCTATCTGCCTTGACGTCAGAGATGAGAAAATGGAACCAGCAGGGCTGAGTCAAAAATCACAGTTCAACTTTGAATAGGAAGTGAGATGTGGTAGGTTTGTATAGGTTAGAGTGAAACAGTGACACATCGCAAAGTAGTTTGGACAGAGGATAAAAATATATTTACAGGTCCCCCTGAGGAGCTGGGGGAAAATGGTGGAAGATTTGGACTTCCTCACCTGGACTGATGCTGATGTTGTCACAGACATTATATTGCATATAATTGTGCCTAAGAGTCTCCCCCTGAGTGCCTCTTTGTTGCTCAGATGTGGCCCCCCCCTCCCCCCAATTAAGCCACCTCGGCAGGTGAACTCACTGCCCTCCCCGCTACGTGGGACCTGACTCCCAGGGGTGTAAATCTCCCTGGAAATGCAGGATATGACTCCCAGGGATGAATCTGGACCTGGCATCATGGGATTGAGAACATCTTCTTGACGAAAAAGGGGATGCGAAATGAAACGAAATAAAGCTTCCGTGGCTGAGAGGTTTCAAATGGAGTTGAGAGGACACTCTGGTGAACATTCTTACACACTATATAGATAACACTTTTTAGGTTTTAGTGTATTGGAATAGCTAGAAGTAAATGTCTGAAGCTGCCAAACTCCACCCAGTAGCCTTGACTCTTGAAGACTATTGTATAACAGTGTAGCTTACAAGGGGTGACAGTGTGATTATGAAAACCTTGTGGATCACACTCCCTTTATTTAGTGTATGGATGGATAAGTAGAAAAATGGGGACAAAAACTGAATGAAAAATAGGGTGGGATGGGGGGGATGATGGTGTTCTTTTGTACTTTTTTTATTCTTATTCTGATTCTGGTGTAAGGAAAATGTTCAAAAATAGACTGGGGTGATGAATGCATGACTATATGATGGTACTGTGAACAGTTGATTGTATACCATGGATGATTGTATGATATGTGAATATATTTCAAAAAAACTGAGTTTAATTTAAAAAAAAATCAAAGTTCAAACTCCTTCCTCTCTCGGTGGGTTTCATATATAGCCATTGTATAGGTGGGGTGAGGGGCTTCCAAATCTGTAGTTCTCCAGAGCTGGAGGCCCTCAGCCCCAGCTGCTCTCTGGACATCAGTCATCCCAGAAACTCCTCAAATTCTGCATTTGAAACTGAGGTTGTATCTTTCTTCTTGTCCCTCCTCTCCCAACTTGCTCTAGTCTTCATGTTCACCATAACTGGAATGCCCAAGTTCATTAAAGTGTGGAATCAGGAAACAAGCAAACCCATGATACATGAAAGAACTGTGATTTTGTGTCTTGTTTTTCTTCTGAGGCTGGAACTCCTTGGCCTCACTCTAGCTGGTGGAGATTGGCTTTGTGGACTTTGGGAAAGTCAACTTGACTTCTCTGGCTATCGGTCTTCTCATTGACAATGAGAAAGTTGAAGAGAGAATCTCAGAGGTCTATATCATTTCTAATGTTTCATGACACCTCTCTGTCCCCTCCTCCTTTGTTTCTTGCCTTTTGTTTTCTCAATGCAACCAAATTGAGACCAACCTAAATTTTGTGGAACAAATCTAAATTTTCATCTGATGCTCCACCCTCAGAGGTTGCCTATTCCTTTATGAACTTGTTCATTCCATTATAGTCATTGTTTAATTTGTAGATCTTTACTGAGCATCTTTAATTGTTGTTGATGGTGGTGCTGCCAGGTTCTGTGCTCAAAGAGCTGCAGATGCCCTGGTGGTTTGGACAGATAGAGCCCTGCTCTCATGGAGCTTGCAGGCTCCCAGTGAAATGGGGCCTCATGTGAGAACCTGTTCCCCCATCCAGGGGATACCAATCTGCAAGCAAGGAGGAATCTTCACTTGGCCTAAAGCACAGACTTCCCATGCTTCCAGGTACCAGCTGTGTTCCAACTGTGGTGCCATAAAAATAGGGGAAGTAAGGGAAACGTGTTCACAGATTGGTTAGAGATTTTGAAACCAACAATCAACTCTGTCTTGTCCACAAAAAACCAGAATCCACTGCTGACTTTCCATCTCTCAGACCTGCAGCGCACAGAGCGCCCTTTCAAAACTGGGTTAGACTTTCTGTGCTAAAGGCTTTTTCCGTGAACCTCAGCCAGCCAGCAAGTATATTCTTTGATGGTTATGACTTGACCAGTGCATTCAGGAATCTTTTAAGAGAAGCACCATCCTTGCCCTCAGTTGTTTTAAGGCCAGTGGGGAGATGGAGACATTCAGAGATGAAGCAATTAGAAGATGATGTCTGAAAGTATGCAGATAAGTCAGCAACTGGCAGTTCCTTTCATGCTGTGTTTGTGGGAGGTCAGTCACCATCAGGGCCTCCTCTGTGATATGGAGGAGAGAGAATTAGGGGCAGAGGACCCGAGTTCTGGGTCTGGCACATGGTGGATCAGCTTCGTGATCTTGAGTGTGAGCTTCTTTGCTCCCCTGGCCCCTGGTTTTCCTCTTCTTAACCAAAGGGGTTGGCTTAGCAAAATTTTCAAGTTTCTTCTACCTAAAACATTCTACTTCCTGCATTTGCATTCAAAGAAACAACTCTGTTACTCATTCGGGTAGTTTCATAATCACTGTACGATCACTTTGGGGGCTAGAAATTGGGGCCTGTAGTTGAGGGCAGGATGGAAAGAGGTTTGGGGTTCAAGGTAAGCTGTGTTAGCTGAGACTCCTGCTTCCTAATGATTCACATTTGGTTGGGGTCCCCACAGAAGGTTTTCAATCTTGGTTGCTTATAAAAATTCTGATGCCCAGACTATGCCTCAAACCAATTAATTTAAAACTTCTGCAGGCATGGCCAGACGGTGGGGGTAGGGGTGGGGGATTGGGGGGGGGTCAGTATTTTTAAAGCATCCCAGGTGATTCTAGTGTGTAGCAGGATTGAGAATCACAGCCATAGAGACTTATGTAAAGCTGTGGTTCAGTGTTATGGCATCTGCTATGGTGGAAAGTGATAGTGGTTGGTTTAAAAATACACACACACATGCATACAGAAATAACAAGTTCTAGATTCTAAAAGTGTGATGATTTGGTAATCACAGTTGCCGTTGGGGAATAGTTGCCCTGAGGTTTGGAGCCCTAGTTCTCTCCTATCTCTGGGTCAGTGGTTTTTCAACATCCTTTAAGTAGTGGAAGCTTCAGTAGTTGGTTATTTCTTCTCAAGAAACTCAGAGTACTAAGTGAGGGGTGGAGCAGGGGTGGGGTGGAGCAGGAGTGGATTAAAACAGGCCATTACACACACATTCACGCTTTTTCATGAAACTAAGTAAGAGACTTCAATCAATCGATGATGCTGGCATACCTTAGCAGCAGAGCCTTGACTAATCTCTGGCGGATTCTGGGGGCTGTGAAGGGGTGTAAGAGAGTGTACTGTGCCCTGCATGTTGGCAAAAGTGTTCCTGCCGGTAGCTGAGAGTGTCTTGCCACTTCATCAGCTGCAGCATTGAAACTCTCCTCGTGTCTTGTTGGTCGGGGTCCCCTGCAGACAATCAGTTCCTAAGGCCTGTGAATTCCAGTGGGGCAACAGCTGTCTGTAGTAGAAGAGGAATGGAAATGGCCAAAATGGGAAAGGGCTGCAAAGTTCGGCCATCTCATTCAGGTGGAGGGCGGGCAGGTTTCAGTGGCAGGAATGCAAAGGCGAGTAGTTAACTAGCATGAACCGAGCTTTAGAGTGGAGGGAACTCGTCAATTCTGATCAGCCCGGAAGGGTTTCACAGGTGGAAGGTTTGAGGAGCTTTGAAAAGGGCAAGGTTTGGGATGCAGGTGGAGACATGCACGCCAGACGTAGGTTGCTTTTGGTGGGACGAATGAGGAACCCCTCAGTCAACATTTATGAAGCTGACCAAGGCATTCAGAGAAATGGAATATACAGCCCCTGCCCTCTGAGAGCTTACAGTCTTACTGGGGGTTTGAATACCCAAGTAAGGAACCATAGCGAGGAAGTCTGTGTCCTTCCGTGCCGCATGCACCTGGTGAGTACCACAGAGGTTCAGAAGGAGGGGTGGTAGTGGTTGGAATGGAACAAACGCATCAGGGAATCTGGACCTGAGCCGGTGAAAGGAATGCACACTGGGTCCTGCCGTCGAAGACCTTCTCCCTTCCAATGTGAAGCCAGTTGCCTCTGTGAGGCAGCCCTGGGGGGCAACTCGTTGTTGGCAGGAATGACTTTATGTCCTTGCCCTCTGCTTGCAGGAGTATTTTTTCCTGTAGCTTTTTTTTTTCTTTTCCTGCAGGGGAGGGGGTGGTCTTTGCCAGATCCCTGCTTTGATGGCTGCCATCTGCCCACCTTAATTTCCTGCATGGTTTCACTCGGATAGTCTTTTCTTTCTGGACCCCAAAATACCATGTACTGTGGCTGTTCGTGGTTTCAGTAGCCACCTGGCACCCTTGTAGTGGCTGCGTTTCAGGTGTGGATGGGAGCGATTATTCCTGCCTCAGAAAATTCGAGTTTTTCCTGTACTGGGGATGTGTGATCCTCGGAGAATGCAGGACTGGCTGTGGCCCAGGCTGTCCTTTCTCTGTGGGTTATTATTCCAGGTTGCCAGGTCACGAGCTGGGCATAATCAGGGGCAGATAAGGAAGCCATATATAGAGCAAAGTACATACTTCTGAAGGTGGGTGGAGGAGGCATTATATATAGAACACGTGTGCGCTTGTGTGTGTGTGTTTAAAAAAGCCTTTATTTTCTGGGCACCAGGACTTAAGTTTCCAGTAAATATCTCCTCTCTCTTTACTTTACTTTTTAATTTTGTGTTTGTGGTCTCTGCTTTGTAATTGTTTTGCTGTTACTCCGGCTCTGCCTGAAACAGGCAGGATAAGCCAAGCCCTTTGGAAGCCATGGTTTTAAATCAGTTCTTCGAGTACTCTGGCCTGGCTAATTCCACGGCTCAGCCGTGATTACTGAAGTTCATCTAGAAGAATAAAAATAGAAATCTTGAGCACAAGGGTGGTGGGAATGTGCAATTATTAGTTTGTCATCCGTTATCACCTTCGTGGCTGGAGGAGCCACCTGCTGTGGGTAATTCTGGTCTGGGGTTTGTTGACTCCGTTCCCCTTTTGCCTGTTTTGAGGCCTCTGCTCTTGGAAGCTGAACGGCTCTGGATCCCCAAACCTGAGAGAAATTCGGGTAACTCTCCTTGGAGCTGGTGGCTTGGAGGATAGGCACACACTAGGTTTGGGTGTTGCTAAGTGCAAGTGGCCTCTCCTGATAGACTGGACTCGCTGCCCGATACTGTTCATTCTGGGCTTTCCTTTATTGGGTTGGGGGGCGAGAGGAAGGATGCGGGGGGACCTGGGGAAGCCCACCATGGAAACACTGGGGCGGGGATCCTGGCTGAGCGCAGGTGAATTACATTGGTGAGTATGAAAACGTGTGGAGAGAGGGAGGCGAGCAGGAAAAGCTCGGGGAGGGAAAGCCACAAAAGCAGCAGAGCTTGCCAGGGCCGGTGCAGTGAGGGGGTGGGGGGGAGGCAGTGGCCAAGGAAACACAGGCTGTGTTTTTCTTCTTTTCCAGACTGCTTTTAGTTCCACGCTGCTAGGAAGGCTATTTCGGAATCCTCTCATTGAGCAGGAGCAGCTGTGCTGGGGTAATGAGAGAAGGGCGTCCTGCAGCAGCTCAGCCTCAAGCCCCCGGCAGTGCCAGGGGCATGACAGGGGAGGGGCTGACCTCTTACCTTTGTCAGAGCGACCTTTCTCCAGACAAGAGACCAGGGAACCCAGAAGGGAGGGGCCTTCTGGGGGGGGGCTGCAGCACTCTAACCCGCAGAGTCCCCAGAAGGCCACAAATAAAACTTTTGACGTAGAGGAAACAGCCCTGGGTGTGAGCACGGCACACAGCTTTTCTCTTGCGAAGGGGCTGGGGGTGCGACAGCTTCGGACGGTTGGTTCTGAAGAAGCCAGGCTAGGAGATCCCAGGGGGATGCGAGAGACATTCCCAAAGCCTGAGCTCACCCATCCCACCCCCAACCAGGTCTGCAGGGCATTGCTACCTTGCTGTTGTCTTCAACCAACCTGCCTTTTCTCTCTCTCTTTTAGTCTTTTGGTGATTTTGAATAGGAGGAAAATAAGCCAAATTTTCTTCTACCCTGATATTCTTCAGCCTCACGGAGGCATGATGCATAGCATACTTCATAGTTTGCAGCACACTTGCCCATTATTTTGTCTTTACAACAGTCCTGGGTGGAGACAGGGCAGGTGGTCTTATCCCTCATTTGTAGGTGACAACGTGCAGGGACAATTTATATGCTAGTGGAGGAGCAGGGGCTGAGGCCAGTCCTCCAATTCTTTGAGTGTTTTACTAGACTGTGTTGCCTCAAAATAAATCACATGATGTGTATGTATACATGTGTACATTTATAGCATGTTCTCTATGCTTCAGAAAATAATGGTTAATTTTTGACTCCTTGTCGTTGAGAAGGGGGAGGCACCACCTCTGACCTTTCCTAAGTACAGTATTTTACCATTTACGAAGCATTTTCACAGAAGTGATTTCATTTCATCTCTGTGACAACCCCTGTAAGTAGATGCTAGACGTGGTGTGCAAACGGAGATTTGGAGAGGCCGAGGGATGTGGCCCAGGGCACATGGCTAGGAACCTGCTCTGTGGTAAGAGGGTAGGAGCAACTGGGTGATGAGGACGGATAAGTGAGGTTTGGGTGGAGCAGTCCGCTGTGTAGTGGGTGACGGGTAGCATTGGGTTTTGTTGTCCTGGCCCCTGAAGCTATGCTTCTTAGCACAACCCTCCCCAAGAGGTCCTGGGTTTGCGTGCTCACCCCTCACCCATGGGAGCCAAGACCAGTGTCCACGTGGGGCCCCCATTCAGGGCAGGTTAAGTGTGGGCCCTGAGGGGTGGTGACAGGCTGCATGGGGAGTGGCTGGAATCGGGGTTCACTCTGCTCAGGGTGGGGCCTTCCTATTTCACATTACTAAGAGGTGGGCTCTGAAGGCAGGCCCCCTCCTGGAGTAGGAGGAAGATCAGGAGTCTGGAGTTGAAAACTCCAACTTTGCTTCCTCGTAACTGAGGGAACTTGGGACAGCCACTTCAACCCTTTGAACCTCAGCTTGGGGGTCTAATATCTCCATCAGAAGCTGTGAACAGCATCCTTACCCAGGATGGGTTGTAGAATAGTTACTCCTGTTTGGAAGTGACCTGACATGTCATCTAGTCCAGCCTCCTCATTTGACAGAAGGGGAAACTGAGGCTCTGAGAGGTTCAGTGGCTTGCCCAAGATCCTATAGTGAATTAGTGGCAGAGCTGGAGCCGGAACCGAGTCTCTTCATCCCCTGCCTGGGTTTTTGTCTGCTTGTGCTTTGCCTGATTTGGGGGTACTTGTTCTTGTTAGTTCACAGCCTAGCAAATAGCCATCCCCCCAGAGCAGTTAGTTGTCCTCTGGAGTAAAGTCAGCTAGCGCCCAGGGATGAAAGTGTGAGGCTGCAGATGTAAACTTCCTGGGGAAAGGAGAACTGAGAGAAGAATGGGACAGGGCGGTAAACACTTTCTGAAGAGTCTTGCTTACAAAGCCTGATGTAGAGCAATGCAGGCTGATAACAGTTTTCCAAGTGTGCCTTATGGCAACCATGCTTTGCACACTGAGGCAGTTTACTCAAGGTTTTGGAAAGTAGACAAGTTTTCCTTGAAGCCCCTGGTCCTTTTCTCCTACCCCCCTCCACACTTTCTATGGGGCGTTAAATCATCTTTGGCTGGGGTTTGAAAATAACCCATTGCAGGGTTTGTGCAGTGTTGTCAGGCTAAAATATTATAAACAGATCACCCAACTGTCTTTGGTCCGAGGCCAAGAACCTTTCCAACTTGAATATTTGATTATCTCCCCACGGTATTCAGTCTTGAGTTCAGTGGAGGAGATTTTTCAGGGCTGTTGGAGATCTAGTGCAGGAATCCAGTATAATTTATTGTCTTGTTACGTCTGCTTTCATGGAGTCCTTTTCTTTTGGCTTAAACTGTGCTCCTTGGAAGAGGAAAACCCTCAGAAAGATGGAAAAAGAAGACACCATAACCCTGCTCCCCTCAGGGGTGTACACACTGCTGCCACAGTGTGGATGTGGCTGAACAAATTCCTCTCCTCCTTCAAACGTCCTCATTCCTGCTCTGCCAACAATCTCCAAGTCCCTGTCTCCACGGAAGGGTTCCCCAGATGGGTTCCAGGCTAGAGCCAGACAGGAGAGACAGCCACTGTCCCCAAGGTAACACGGGGCTGGAGGTGGCTTGGGGAGCTGCCTGGTAACCTGCCCCCCCCCCCCCAGTGGCCGAGGATCCAGCGTTGCGGTGACACTCAAGCGACCTCTTAACCAGTGAGTCACTCAGCCCCAGATGACCACCCAGGACTTTCAAGGGAACTGCTGGTGTCATTGTGGCTGTGGCCATGGTTTCCCCAAAATAAGGTGTCTTTAGAAATGAAAGCACAGGGATTGGTTTCCTTAGATTTTTTTTTTTTTTTGGTCGAGGATTCATGGTTCCCCTGTGTTTTCCTCATCAAGACTTCCTCTGATTTCCCTTAAGTCCTATGCTTGGCATCAATTTTATCTATAATTAATGATAAATAATTGACACTCTTCTAACATTTTTGGCAAAAAAAGGTAAACCCGTCATGATCGTTTCATTTTTCCATATTGCTTTCTAGAGTCATCCATGTGCATAAATGTTTCCATATAGTTGTCATCAGAGCGTATCAGTGAGTCTGGGAAAACAGGGACTACATCAAGTAGTTACCACAGAGGGAATTTAATACAGGGCCTCTGTGATAAAGGTGAGAAGCCAAACATGGAAAGGTGAGGCTTCCTAGAGCTTAGTACCAGGAAGCCACTGTCACCATTAGGGAAGAGCTGGCATCCCCAAGCCCGGGCTGGGGTCACCGATGGGCCTACCTGGAGGTGCAGGTGCTGCCAGAATTGCCCATCTGAGATGGAAAGAGAGGCAGGAGAGAAGACGCTGGCTCCTCGCTTCTACCTCCTGCACTCTCCAGGGAGTGCTCCCTGCTGTCCGAACGCTTCCAGATGTCCCCTGCCACGGGGCCTGGAAAGTCAGGGGCCCACCCTGGAGCACACAGGGACTGTGTATGGGGAGATCCAGAAATGGATCTGAGGGCAACAGGACTGCACCAGCACAGGGTACAAGCCTGGTGTTTTAAACTGGTGCTGTGATAAGCCTTCCCCATGTTTTTCCATGCTCATCATAATTGTGCATGATATTTCACCAAGTGGATTGTTAACCTCACTATTCCCCAGCAGTTGCGTGAGTGCTTTAAAGGATTATAAACCAGCAGTTCTCCAAATGTGCCCCTCAGCCCAGCAGCATCAGCCTCATCAAGGAACTTGGTGGAAGTGCAGAGCCAGAGGCCCCTTCCCAGACCTTCTGAATCAGAAACTCTGGGGTGGGGCCCAGCAATCTGTGTTTATAAGCTCTCGGGGATGCTGATGCACACTCCGGTTGGAGAGCCACTGTTGCAGGTGATGCTGCCCTTTTGTTGGAGGCGAATGGGGGTGATGCTGAGGAGTGCCGGGAGTTGCTGAAGGGCTTCCAGAGCAGTGTGGGTGGCAGAAAAGACTTGGGACTTCCAGACTTCACACCTCTGGGGTCAGGCCTCACTCATTCTCTTAGTCTCCCTGGGAGCTCTTCTTTCCTCTTTTGTTAAACAATTAGAAATATCTAATCTTGGTTATAAGAGGATTAAGAGCGATGATAACATTCATGGAGTTCCTTTGTGTTGGATCTTCTGGATTTGGGGAGGAATTGGCCTGGTGCTCATATCTGAGGTATGTGGTCTGAAAATCAGTGACACTTGCCCAGGAGGCTCCCAAACCTGCTGTAAGTCAATAAGAATATTGGTCTGAGAGTTTGCTATCAATGGCCAAGCCTGTCCTTCCCACCTCCTGCTTTTATTAATGGTACTAACCTGACCCTGTGATTGACTGTTATTGACCTTGTTTGGCCAGTTGGTGAAGTGGAAGGAGCTCCGGATTCAGAACCAGGACCATGGCCTTCCCACACCACCTGTGTATCCCCGGGCATGACATTGAGCTTTTCTGCGCCTTTACCTGTGCTTGTCTATACCATGCCTCCCTCACTGAACCTTACTGCAAATCAGATGGGATGATGGACATGAAAACCATAAAGCCTGGAGGGTCCACGCCTCCGCCAAGGCCTGCTTGCCACCTCCATAAGCCCCTCATTCTCCCAGCTGGAAGCTGCTTAATTCACGTGCATCAGCGCAGGCAGGGATGGTGGATGGGTCATCAGCCTGACAGCGACCTGGACAGTGGGCACCAAGCCAGGGCCCTGCACACATTCTCCTCTTTTAATCCTTCTAACAAACCTATCACGTCGGCCGTCTTTGTAGGAAGTAACCATTGCCCAGATAGGTTAAGAGGACGGGGGTGAGTAAACCCGATCCTGAGGGGACAGGCGGAGGCCTGGTTGGCGCTGAGCCGTCCACTGAGCTGCTGCTGCTAAGAAGGGAAAGAACTGGGTAAAATGGCCTTGCTGACTTGCCGTGCTGGGTTGGGTCTGTGAGAATGATTGTGGGTGGAATAAAACAGCCTATTGGGGCTCAGTGGGAGACTGCTTACCTGCAAGAAACAAAGGCACTCATTTTGTTCCATCGTCTGCCTCTGGCCGCACCTGAAAGAAATTCTTTGGGCAGATGAGTGGACTAGCCACCACCCCGCTGTAGACTTCTCTGAAGTTGACTGAGTGGCTTCACTTAACTCATTTCACACTTCCTCGTTTAATGGGTGAGGAATCTGAGGCTCAGAGAAGCCGATTGGTTTACCTGAGGTTACACAGCAAGGAGTTTGAACTCAGATCTTATTCCTGCTCTCCAGGGCTCTTTATGTGACACCAGGGGCTTCCTCCACCCAGGCATGGGCAGCCCCTTACAGTTTTCCCATCCATCCTGGGGAGGGGTCTTCAGGGTGGGAAGGAGGATGCAGGAGGCGATGCCATGCGTGGTCTGTCACGTGATGAGTCCAGAGAAGTCAGCCTGCATCATGGGCGGGTCAGAAGACGTCACTGTCCTCCAACCCACGGATATTACCTTACATTTGAGTTGCAACTAGAAATAACATTTAGATGGGAGGCCCAGCCTCTGGGATAGAGAACTGGCTGTCCCATTCACCCCACATTTGGGGGTCAGAGGACATGGATCCACCCAGTGGCTCCTCCTGGGCAGGGCTGAGGGCGTTTACCTGGCCACATTCCAGGGCAGACTCAGCACAAAATAATCTTATTGTTCAAGCTCCACTCAAAATTGCTACCCTGAGGAGAAGGCTATGGCAAGGCTGGGTGGAATGTGATAGCGGGAGCTCAGGGCCTGCTCGGGCAGGTCCTAAGGACTGTAAATAACTGTGTGTGAGGCAGGATCTGAGCTTTTAACTTAATAAATATGCATTATTTCTAATGTAGCCAGGGAAGATCTGAGGATCGTAGTTACCTGAGATCTGCTTTAGAAGCATTTAGGGCAACACACGGGCTGCAGTCACCTACGTAAGGGTGGGGCCATGTCTGTTTAACAAGTGTAGCAAAGAAGCTTTTTTAAATTGCTTATTTAATTATTAAATCATTACTTATTTAATTACTTATTTGAACTGTTTGCGACTGACTTGCCAAATGACTGACTTGATGTGTCAGGACTTTTGGAATCAGACTTGCTCTCTTTTTTTCTTCCTTTCCTGAACTTCAGTGCCCTTGTGTCTTAACTCAGCTCCTGGGCAGGCTGCAGGGCTGTGGGAGGGGGCTAAATGGGGAGGTGTGTGGTGTGATGAGTCCAGAAAAGTCAGCCCTAGCTGGCTGGGCAGGTCTTGGTCAAGTCACTTCACTTCTCTGAGCCTCAGTTTCTTCATCAGTAAAGTGGGGCTAATGCTACCTGTCTCTTAGGGTTGTTGTAAGATGGAGTTAATGCTCGTATGAAGCTGAGCTCAGTGCTTGTCACCATGCTGAGAGCTGCTATATAGTTGGTTGATCCCTTCTTTCTTTCCATTCTTTCCCCTCTCTTTGGGATGGCTGATTGCTCAACTACCTTGCTTTACTCTGTTGACAAATGAGCTGTCATGTCCTATAGCAGCCTCAGAAAGGTTTAAAAATGCCGGTGAAGTTTTGCAGTCCATTGGGTGCTAAGGTGTGTGTGTCGGGGGAGGCTTTTAATCCAGATCCTTTGTTGGGTTTTAGGATTGAAGTCTTTAGGCAGCATTTCTTGGACCTAGGACCTCTGAGTTTTGGGTCCTGAGAAAATTTTGCTTCAACTGACCAGCAAGCAAAGGAGAGGGCAGCCCTGGGTGTATGTCTTCCTTCTGTCCTTGACACAGGTATGCCTGGCTTCGGGGCTGGCTTCTTGGCATGGCACACATACAGTCCCACAGGGGCCCACGCCCAGAGGACCCTGTGCATGGTTTAATGCTTTGCTGCTATCGTCTTGAAAATCTTCATTTGCCTTTGAACTTGTTTCATATGTAAAATCCAGTGGGAAATGGAGCATGTGTGTGAGGAGAGGAGATACATGCCACATGCATGTCCACTGTTCCTGCTGCTCCATTTGTGTAGAGCCTTTGCTACACTAAGAGCATAGAATTCTGGTGGACCCATAGTGTGTGGGAGTTGAGTGAGAGTTGAGGTGAATACAAGATAAGCATGTTGTATCTACACCTGAGTAAGTGGGTGGGGTGTGGGCTGACAGTCCCGAGAGGTCACACTTTCCATTTGAACCAGGGCTTGTCTCGAATGCAGAATGAAGGCAGTGATGTTCCAAGAAGCATAAATGGCCAAGGTACCCCATCATACCCTTTCTTACTCATGTTACTTCCCTGTATTAGTGAGGCTTTTATGCTGAAAATGATGACATGGAGAGAAAGGGAAAGGTAGGTCAACCAATAGTTTATTTTCCTTTCAGTCCTTCCTTCCTCATCCATAAGCAGAAAGTCAAGAGTATTGGTAGAATGTGACAGAGCAAGAAGTGAAGTAAAAACAGTTGAGCTAGTTTTGTGCAGCATCTCTACTGTTTTGGTAAGAATGAAACACATAGGCATGTAAAAGCTATGAAATACGAATTGTAATTATGGTGATTCCGCATACTAGTTAAATACTCTTATAGTTAAACTGGCATTGCATAATACAGTGATGAAAGGTATAATTCATGCTAATAATTTAAATTTCTATTTTTTTCTTAGAATATTAAACAGCAAATAAAAACTACCATGATAAGTCAAGAGAAAGACTGGAAGAAAAAAGCTTTGTATTTTAGCACCTTTAATGGTACTTTTTTTTAATTTGCTTTTTGCACAGAGGGCCCCACATTTTCATTTTGCTCTGGGCCACACAAATTATGTAGCTGGCCCTGGTTGGCATCCTGGGGTTGGAGGTCTCGGGCTGGTCTTGCTTATCTAGGCCCTTTGCCAAACCCCTTTTCTTCTCACATTGTCCTCTGGGTTGCAAAGCCAAGAAACAACACGTTGGCAAGTAAGCGAGCAGGGGTGCTTGCTTTGAAGGCTCCAGGCTGTTTCAGGTGGAATGGGTCTGTTGATAGAGGTCACAGTTGAGGAATTTCAGAAACTAAAACTTACCCTTGTTGGGAGTGTGTTTTGGGTGATGGGGTGGGTTTACTGTGCGTTCACTCTTGTGAATTCTTGAGCAGCCTAGTATGCAGGGTTGAGCCACCAGTGGGCTCGGAGAGTCCCCAGTTTGATTTGCAGCCCTAGCTGGGTCTCCTTGGGCAAGTCATTTCTTCGTGGATCCATGTCCTTACCAGGTAATCCTCAGTCTCTATTGTAATGCAGTTGGTAAGAGTGTGGGCTGCTTGGAGGCTTAATGCTTGTGTCAATCTCATCTCTGTCTTATCACTAATTGAGTGACTTAGGCAGGTTGTTCAGGCCTCCTAATGCCTCGGTTTCCCCATCTGTACATGGGGCTAATGGTAACTACCTCATATGGTGGTCACGAGGATTACATGAGTGCAGAGAAACAGTTAACATCGTGTCCGGTTACATGATGTTGAGTAAATGTGATGGTCATGATGGTCATTATGGTGAAGAAGGGAAGGAGGAAAAAACAATTCTGGAGTTGCTAGGACCAAGCCAGTGTCACCTGGGGACCCAGCCTTCCAGTGCCAACTTCAGAGCTTCTGGTAGTAAGCACGTCCAGGCAGCCCTTGCCTTAGACTTCTGAGCTGCTCTTGAGACTGTTTTAGTCGGTACTGGAAGGAAAGGAAAAGTTTAGCGTTTGGAGTTTGAAGTTCTGGGTCCTGTCTGCACCCTCTGCTGCTTACAGGTCATGTGACCCTTGACAGTCCCTTCTCCGCTGTTCCGGTTTGCTGATGTTGCCTGAAAGCAAAACGCCAGAAATAGATTGGCTTTTATAAAAGGGGGTTTATTTGGTTACACTGTTACAGTCTTAAGGCCATAAAGTGTCCAAGGTAAGGCATCAATAGTAGGGTCCGTACCTTCACTGAAGAACATTGATGGCATCTGGAAAACCTCAGGCACGTGGCTGGCATCTGCTCCGGGGTTCTAGTTTCAAAATTGCTTTCTCCCAGGATGTTCCTCTCTAGGCGCCTGGGGGTGTTCTCTTAGCTTCTCCCAGGCAAACTCAGGGCTAGCAAAAGTCTACTTTCAATGGCTGTCTCAAATCTTTTTCTTGGCTGCAGCAGCCAGCTTCTTCTGTCTGAGCGCTTGTGTAGGACTCCAGTGATTAAAGAAAGACCCATGCTGAATGGGCAGGGCCACACCTCCATGGAAATAATCTAATCAAAGGTATTACCCACAGACAGGTGGGTCACATCTCCATGGAAACAACCTAATCCAAGCTTCCAACCTAATCAACATTAATTTGTCGGCCCCCACAAGATTGCATTAAAGAACATGGCATTTTGGGGGACATAATACGTCCAAACTGGCACACTCATCAAGCCTCAGTTTCTTTGTCTGTAAATGGAGTGGTCATGGGTCTGCCTGCTTTATAGGATGAGGCTCAGTGGAAAGGACATGCTATAGAAATCTTCTATGAACTTAAATGCAAGTTGCTGGTGTTAGGACTCAAGGGTGACTCTTTGGTATTTACTTAACTCTCTCCATGGAGTCTTTCGTGAGGCGGTAAGAAGCAGCCACCTTTGCCTGGGCCTCAGTGCTTCACTGGTGAGATGAGAGGATAGGACTTTGATCTCCAGAACTGCTACCCACCCTGATGTACCATAAACTAACCCCTGAGCAGGTTAAGGGGGAAAAAAAGAAAGAAAACCAGCAGAATTTGGAGTTATTCCCTAGCTGAACCACAATGGCAGGTTTCAGGGACTCAGGAAGGGGTGCAGCCCAGTCTTGTGGTCTGGGAAACGTCAGATGTTGGGAAGAGAAAGGCTCATGTGAACGTAACAGGGTTTCTTTCCACCCCTGCCTCCCAAGCCCCAGTAGCTTGTTACTCTCTGGCTAACAGCTTGGCAGCACAGAGGCAAACCACAAAGTACATTTGAGGCCCAGATCTGCTCATTTTGAGGGTGGGGCGGCATTTTTCTCCCACCACAGTGAGCTAATTAAAGAAAACAAGCTTCGGGGGTTGGGAGAGAACTGGCCACAGGGCACTTGGAGAGGACTGCATTTGGTTGTGGAGGTGTCCAGGGCCTCTGGGGAGGCAGGTGGGAGTGGGCCCTGGGGACCCCATGTGTCCTCAGTGCACTCCCACTACCCCACAGGCTGCTTCCTTCCAAAATCCGGGTGAGGAGGAGGGGAGGGTGGTCCTGGTTTGTTGGGACCAGTGTGGATGGAGGTGGGACGGTGTTTTGAAGTGCTTCCCAAGTGAGGACTTTTGCCCCAAGTTGGGGACAGAGTCTGTGCCCTGTGGGTCACAGTGATGATTCCTATCTCGGTGGCATTGTCCTTTGGATTCATGCACCAGCTTTAGTGAAAGTGGGTGTGACTTCTGTATTTCCTATGAGTAAACTGACACTCAAAGCGGCTGCTCTTGTTCCAAGTCACAGGGCTGGAAAGTGAGCTAAGGACTTAGGACTCCAGTCGCCGATCGAGTGCGCTAATTATGTGGGGGGGAGAGCAGACATCGATATCAGTTCCTACTGGTCTTGTAACTGTCACAGTTGTCCAGAATTGGAGCCCGACTCAAACAGCTGCATACTGTTTTATGGGGAAGACATATTGCTGAAACATTGGTTGTGTAAATTGAATTATGTTTTAAGCGTTTCGGGAAACCCATTTAAAGGAATCCTGTTGTGATTCATTTTGAAAAATGAAGAATTACCCCACCTTTCTAACGATCTTCTATTTTTGTAAATTTCATGTGGCAAGACCACTTTAAAGAGGACCCTGCTGTTTTGCTCGCTTATGATTGTTACCGCATGAGGAGGGTTTACTATTTGGGTGCTCAGAAGCCGGGGTTCACAGGTGCTGGGGAACTGGAGGCATATGCAGGACAGGCGCAGAAACATTTTAATTCATGTATTCAGAGAAGTTGGGAGCCTGGTGGAGCCTCAGGGATCATCCAGTCTGGTGATTCTCCTGCCAAGCACTGTCATGGGCCACCAGTGAGGAATTTTTGTTGACAGTGGTGATGATGAAGCTGACACTGACTGAGCACTCACTGTGTGTCCAGTATCTTATATAGATTATCTTATTTAGTTGTTGTTATAATAGTTAATAGTAATGAAGTGCATGAATGATTTACCTACCAAGTCATACAAACGTATATACCTCCAGTGGCACCCTCTCACTGACTTGGGTTCTGATGTGCTTGTGTTCCATGGCTGAAAGGGGAAATGCCATTTTTCTGTCCACTGAGGCTAAAACAAGGTTGGCACTTTCTCTTCCAGGTTCACACCTTCATGAGGAGCCAGAGACCCCGAGAGGGGTGGTGACTCACCCAAGGGCACAGAGCCAGGTTGGGATTTAGAGGCCAGCCTCCCCACTTTCCATTAGGAATATCACAGCAGAAAAAGTGTGTGCCTTTTTTTTTTTTTTTTTTTTTTGGCAATAGCCATTTTATGTCGCTGTGTGAATTCTGGGTGGCTGGGGTTCAGCCCTGTTCCACCTGGTGTTTTGTGCCTTGCTTGGTGCCTGGGATGCTATCTGTCCCATGCTGGTGGCACAGCCGCCCAGGGTTTACTCAACTGTCAGGAGGCCCTGGGGCTGTTCCGTAGAAATACCCAAAGGCCTTGGCTATGTCCCCATGTGTGTCTAGAACAATTCCGTCTGTGCTCACTTTTGGCATTTAGCAAAAGGAACCAATTATGTGTAAACATATGCATTTGGTATTTGAGAGACTTACCATGTGACACTGCTGCTGCTCTTCTTTTCTTTCGACTGTGAACATCTGACACGGTAGAAAATAAGAACCTTTCCAGTACCTAATTTATGCTTACTCTACTTTCGAAACCTCTTGGCCCCGGCACAGGGTAAATGAAACTGTAGCTTATATTAATATTTATGTATGGGAGTCAATGAACTGTTTAACTGCTTGGATGTCAGAAAGAAGTTTCCAATTTAACCAGCCCCCTGCCTAAGTTAGGCAGTTGAAAGTCCTGCCATCTCCTACAAGTTAAACCCTAGCAGAGTGTCCCCGTTGATGCTGATGTAGTGATGATGATGATGATGCAGAGGCTGAACTATAGTTGAATTACATGTTTTATCCGCTCCTTGAGAGAAGCTGAATAAAATTTTGGAATCTCAGAAGTTTAGTTAATACTCTCGATAACTGAGGTAAAAGATTCATGGAGAAGGAATTAAGACTGGAGTTCTATTAGCGGTGCAACCTTGGGAAAGGGGCCAAGCCCTTCTAACTCTTGGCTTCCTCATCTATAAACGTGAATAACATCCTCGACCCCTTCTATCTCATGGAATCAGTGCAGACATTCAAGGGCTTTGTTATCTGATGCTCTTGCTGAGGTGACTTATGAAACCGAAGGATGGGCAGGACTAAAAGAAATAATGAGGAAAGGATGCAAACTGGTTTGTGTTAGGAGTTGTGCTTTGTGGAATAGAACTTGACTTTGTTTTCAGGGGAGCCTCAGCTGTGGGAAGCAGGAACTGGAGTACACGGATATTTATTCCCACCATCAAGTCAGCAGGGTTATGAGGCACCTGCCCTGTTTAAGGCTCTGTGCATAAAATCCAGTTTCTGCCCTCCAGGAGTTCACAGTTTAATTGTGTTTTCATGGGTCACCCGGAAGGCGAGCATGTTGAGAGTGAAAGGAATTGACCCAAAGACTCCTCCAGGCCCCCGGGCCCACCATGCTGTTTAAATGTGAGTCTTGGGAGAAACGCGTGCGTGTGTGTGTCACAGGGACAGAACTTTTATAGTGACTTATATTAAGTTGCTTATGTTGAGGTGTGTATGAGTTTGAGAGGGAGGAAAAAAAGCCAGGAGTGTAAGGATGAGTCAGATCGAACCACTGTTTTTTCCCTTTTGAAACTTGTTATGTTCACACAAACACAGCAGTCATGCAGTTGCTCAGAAATGTGTGAAAACCACTTAAAATGTGTGAAATGCGGCCCTTTTGGAAGTAAGGCTTACACCTACATTACCTTGAGCAGTGGAATGGGTTTACGAACTTTCAGACAGATCTGTCTTCATCCACAGGAATTTTGGGGTCTGCTCAAGGTACCGGTTCAGTTATACGATGCTTAAAGCCTAGAGGGAGTCCCATTTCCTTTGTCACTTTTTTCTTGACTATTCCAGCTCACTCTGAACCTTCTCCCCTTTTTCGCTAATGTTCTGGCGAATCACTTCCTGGGTTTGGCGTACAATACGTGCTCAATAAATATTTCTGAATGTATTAATTTGGCCCTTCTCCATGATAGGTAACTTGTCTGTGTGTCATTGGTCCTCTCAAATGTGGTTGTCAGCTTCCTTTGTACAGGACCGTCTCTTAGGCTTGATTTGTAACTTGCCCTCCCCCACCACCCTAGGAGAAGAGTAGCAGATAAGGCCTTTCAAGGTCTGGGCCCTTATCCCTGTTTCTTACGGCTTCAGACAAAGCAACTGACTCCCTAGAACTTGAGCCTCGCTTAATATCACATAAAATGGGATAGGAAGACCCACCCTTCCTACATCAGAAGACTGCCATGATGGTCAGCAGAGAATGAGGGATGGGAAAGAGTTTCAGAAAGCAGCAAAGCACTGTGTGTACATGAGTTATTAATGGTCTCATGTATACACTGTCAAAAACTGTGACCCAACCCGAATGCTGGCCTGGCTCGGATGACAGGGGCAGGTGGAGAATCGGTGTGTGCTCCTGGCCCAGATGCCAGGACCCTGAGTTCCAGCCACCCTCCCTGGGCCTCTGTGTCCTCCAGCTCCACTGCCCCATCCAAGTCTGACATTGGTGGTCATGGAGCTGCGGGGGCCACATGTGAACTCCCCACCCCTGTGTAGCTTTCCTAAGCCCGGCTCAGGGAGCTGGGACTCTGCTAAAACAATTGGGAGGGTTTCCTCCAACTGTTAGTGTTCCTGGGTTGACCATGTCTGCCTATGACATTGCCATGGGTGACCTCCCCTTAAGTGAGCACACTGGACCTCTTGCTTTGCACCCAGTTTATTGCTGGATCTCTGTAAACACTTGCTTTGGGGAGTGTGTTTGTACTATTTAAGGTAGCAGAATTATTTCACCTTTTCCAGAGGTGTTGACATTTAAGGTTAGTTGGGAGGTGGGGTGGCTGTACTGAAAGGAGACAGGAAACCTGAAGGAAGGAAACAGGCCAGTAGCTGAGAAAGTGAATGTAACAGGCCCCTGCTTTTAAAAGTGCCTGCCTCTGCTGGTTTTGTTGTGGTAGTGTTCACAGGCCAGAAGATAAGATTTCAGGATACTCACACTCCCCACTCTGGCTCCCAACTTTCGACGATGGCTGAGGCCTTTCCAGGGCCGGCAGGGCAGGGCCTGGGTATTTCTCAACTTTTGTAACCCCTGTGCCTAGCATAGTGCTTGATATTTTCTAAGGTATTCAAAGAATGAATGAATGAATGATTTTCTAGTTCTTATCAAAGTAATGGGTGTCACTGTAGACATAAAATCCTGGTCAGTAACAGCTTTGAAGGGTTAAAGCTAATGAATATGTCCGATTACAGTAGAAGACGGAGCTCCGAGGAAGAAAGGATTGGTCCCTGTTCCCTTTTTAGCTGTCTTCTCTATCTCCCATCCTTCTGTGTTTTGTTATCACTCTTCATTACTCCCAAGTTCAGGAACATCTGTGCTTGTCAGGGAGTGAAGGCCCTCCTTTTCCTCTGTTCCCAACAGGGATTTTATTGTGCTCTGCCTACAGTAAGTCATAAATAGTCATACTAATTGTGAGCAATGTCCTTTTTCCGGCTGGTTTCCCATTAATCCCCTCTGCTCTGACAGGTGGCTGAAGGTAGATGACTTTGGCAAGAGGCTTGGCGCAAATGGCAAAGTTTACACTGGATTGCTGTTTTCCGTGCTATCTTGTTATCTCATTTCCTAGATGGTCATTGTCACACAAGAAAGCACTTCCTCTCCGGGTTTTGCCCAGCCCCCTTCTCTGTACAGAGACAACTGGGCATAGACACATTCATAAACTGCATTGCATGAACGAAACCATTTCTCTTAAAAACTGAGGTCTTGCTTAAAGGTCTTTCTCTGAGGAGCTCCCGAATTCCCGGGAACCTTTTATCTGCCTGTTTGGGCCCATTCTTCCCCCACTTTTCCTACTGATGCCTGCTTCCCATTTGAGAGTGGTCTGGGGAGGATAGACTTGGTGGCACCCCGCGTGCAAACTTCTTTGAGGGTTTGATCTTAGGTGTTTCTGTGCTGCTTGCCCTGACCTGGCTCCCTGACTTCTCTGGGGCTCCCTTGGAGCCAGCATGCCCACATCTCCTTCTTGCCCACCCTTTTGTGAGGAGGCTCTGCCGCCTCTGAGTGTGCCGCCAGGACCCCAAAGAAACAGCCCTTGACTGGAGTTTTTGTCTCAGCTCTGCCGTGTGACCTCAGGCATGCCTCTTGATTTCTCTGAGCCTCCGTTTGCACCTCAGAAAATGAGAAGGTTGGACGAGGTGCTCGTCAAAGGTCTTGCCATTGTGCCTGTCTTCTCTGGGAGATGGAGAACTGCCTCTGCCCTGCAGTGGGGGCTAAGCTGGAGAGATGGTTTGAGAGGAGACCACGGAGTGTCTCGAAGGCCACAGGGGAGGCTCTGAATGCTGACCCGGGGAAGCAAGTCCAGGATGCCGAGAAAGTGCCGGGGCATAGGGTGAGCCTAGCCCCACGGGGAGAAGTGGTGTTATTCAGCTCTCTGGAATGCCGAGGCATGCCCGAGCTTGGGCAGGGCGGCTGAGAGGCCTGTGGCTCTAACTGTGGGCAGAATTTCGTGGCCCTGGAGAATGGCTACTGTATATACCAGTGATAAATATTAGTCACCCCGGCAGAAGGAGTTTCCTGTTTGATGTTGGTATTCCAGAAAAGGGGAAAGCCAGTGAGCGTTCCTTCCTGACAGGGTCCAGGATGGAGAAACATGAGTGTGTCCCTGGGGGCTCAGGTGCCAAGAAGTGCTCCTACCCTGATGCGCTGGCTGGAGGTATCACGGGATTGCCAACTGTGTGTGACCCCTCTCGGCCTGAAGCTGCACAGGGCACATGTAATACCTCCAGTTGCCCAGCTAAGATCAGGGCCTGAGAGATGAACGTCCGGCCCACTGTTTACATCTCTATAGGGCCACCGTGTGGGGGTCTTGTTTGAGTAGGTCCCAGATTAAGCCTTGATCTGCCCTCCCTCCTGCCTGCTCATCCTTCTCCAGACTGCCCCTTCTCAGTGAAAGCCACTGCTGTCTACTTAGGACGTCCTCTTTGCCACTTTCTGCCCCCACCCTTAATCTAGCCCAGCCCATCCCAGTCCTGCCAGCTCAGCCTCCAGAATATCCAAGTCCTTCTGCTTTCCCATCTCTCCTGCTGCTTCCCTCATCCAAACCCCTTTCTCTCACCAGCCTCCCTCCTAACTGGTCTTTCTGCCTCTGCACCGTATAGCCAGAGTGATCTCTAAAAAAGGTACATCCTGTCATGTGGTTGCTCATCTGCTTGGACCATTCAGAGGCTTCCATTGCTTGAAGGTGAGGTTCCAAATCCCTGACACAGCCGTGGGGCTGCCCTGGCCTGCCTTTCCGGCCTTCACCCCAAGCTGGGCCCCCAGCCCCATTCTGGCCTCTTTACTTTTCCTTCCTCCGGGCCACGCTGTGTGTGTGTTGTCCTTCTCTCTGGAATGTTCTTCCCCACAGTTTCAGCTGGCTAATGCGAGTCAGTTCTCAGCCTAAACATCATTGCTGTGAGAGCCCACCCGGATTCTCCCATCTAATCATACCCCTGATAAATTCTGTCTTGGTGCCCTGTTCTTTTCCTTCAGAGAACTCATCCAAAATTGTGGTTATAAATCCCAGTGCTTATTTACTGCCTGGCTTCCCCTCGAGGGCAGGGACCATCTCTTTTGTTCTCCATTATGCCCAGTGTCCTGGACTGAGTTGTTGAGTAACTCTTTGAAGGCATGAATTGTATGTGGGCGCCGCGGCTATCGCCCTGGCACCTGGTTCCCTCGGGATCTGCCCCGCTCTGCAGTCCTCACCGAGTGGCCTCTGAGCACCAGCTCTTCCTGGCTCCACTCCTCTGGCATCAACTTATCGGTCCCACATCTCAGCCTTTTGCAAGGTGACACTTCATCTGATTACCGAATTCACACTAAGGTGTTAATGGTGCTAATGGCAGAGTGTTTATTACCCCAGAGGATGCAGAATGATGGTATCAAAACCTACCCTTCCCTGGCAGTTTAAAACCCTTTGGTAACTTCCCATTGGGGCCAAGGTAGAGCCCAGCTCCTCAGCAGGGTTCCACGGCCCGTGGGCACAACTTGGCATCTAACTCCTTCCCCAGCCTCCAGCATCCCCCTCTCCCACCCAGCACAGGACCTCAATAAACGTTGATTAAGTGAATTTAAAAGAAGTAGAGCTTAATGACTCATGTTTTAACTGAAGCCTTGGATGCAGTCAGCCAGCCTTTGGGCCTGGGATGCCAGAGGAATGACACATGGTGGGAATTCCAGGCATGGTGGGTGACCCTGGTGGCACCAGGACACTGGGAGAGAGGTGGCTTTACTTGGGCTGTCTCCCCACCTACCGTACCCATTACACCCACAAAAGCAACTTGTTCTGCCTAGGATTAGGCTAATCAACCCTTTGCTTTTCGCTGTGCCAGAGGTGGGGAGAGTCTTGTCGCTGAGTCCTCCCAGTTGCCTGATGCAGTTTGTGTCATCTGTAGGGTGAGGTGGGCGAGGCAGCAAAGGGATGGAATTAATCCCTGATAGGAAAGGGCACCCCCCCCACCCCAAATTGTCCTGGTCCATGCTTAGGTTGGTTTGTCCAAGTACTCGTCTGTCTATGGTTACTGCACGGGCAGGGGCTCCATCCTTCCCCTGAACCCTCCACCCCGGACTCTTCTTCTTCCCCCTCCTGCCTCATGTGGATGTGGCATGGGCCAGGACAGGCAGAGAAAGGAGGAACCAGTTGGTTTTGTTTTAAGAAAACCCTCCTTCTAAAAATTAGTGTTAGTGTTGAGTGCAAAGAGGGTGGCAACTTGTTGAAAATGAGGGGGTGCTTTGATTTGGTGTAGTGCTTGGGAGGGAGGATTATCTGGGTCTGAGGCTTCTGTGACTCCCTCCCTCTGGTATGGAGGGTCACCCTCCCCCACCTGAGTGACCCGAGTAACCTTCCTAAAGCACAGATCTTGCTGGGCCCTGCTTAGAACCTGTCAGTGGCTCCCTCTGCTTCTGATATAATGTGCTGTGCCCATCGAGAGCTGTGCAAGCCCTGCCAGTGTCTCTGGTGTGGAGCTTTCCAGCCTGGTAGCTGCAGTGCTGTGAGACTGCATATTAGCTGCAGATGGGCAAGGATTCACCTGGGTGCTATGTGTTGTCCACAACTGTGAATAGTTTAAAATGCAACTGCTGTCATGGGAGAAGTCTGTGAACATCAGTGCAATTCAGAATGATCACTCCTTGCTCAGAAAGGTTGAGAATCACCACTCCAAGGGTACTGGAGTCCCCACCCCAGGCCATTTCTTTCTCTTTGCTTTGCCTCATGCCCAGCCTTGGAATGTCAAAGTGTATTCACTAGTTTCTGCTAAAATGTAATTGCATCTTGATATCATCCAGGAAGTAGCTTTTGGACTTCTTCCCCTCACCCCCCCACCTTCCAGGCCTCTAGCCACTGTGAAGTGTCCCTCCTTTGTGCACCCACGGCTGGCTGAGCACACCTAAGTCTTATCATGCACCTCGATATATCGAAATCCTCTGTTTCTGGGTCTGTCTTCTTGGTCCCCAACCAACAGTGAGCCCCTGAAGGGCAGGGTCTCTGGGGATTGATCTCTGCGTTGGAGGCTGGCAGGGTACTGGGCACTTGAGTCACTCAGTGCTTATCCCTCTTGATCACGGGGTGGCCCCTGCCTAGTTGAGACATGAGCTCCATCCTCTCCATTGTGATGGCTCTAAAACTGAGCATCTGGCCCTTGCATCCTGCAGGTGGTCTATGACTTAATAAATTGAAAAAGACAATTGCACTTCATCTTCCTTTGGAGAGAAAAAATAGTGGAAAGCTAGAAATTTCACTGATCTGGAGATTGCAATAAAATTATGAAAATTAAGATATTTTGAATGCTACAAAATCAAAGTTCATTTAAAATAGGCCTATTTCCATGGGTTTGTCTGCCTCTCACAACTGGGTTCTCCTCAAAGGCAGAGGGACCAGTTCTTCACCTCCATGTCCACAGAGCCTAGCACAGTGTCCGACAGGGTGTGGTCACTTAACAAATACTTCTTGAATGAATGTGTGGGATGAATATGCATTTTGGTATTTTTAATGCTTGATTAGAAAATTCCCATGGCTTGTGAATTTGTAAGACACCATTTGCCTTGTAAATTCTTTGTGTGTGTGTGGGAATGCTTTTTTGGTGGAATGCTTGCCTGGACTGAAAAATGGTTTGTGGTAGCAGTTTTGAAAAATTGAGTCATTTTGCTGTGATGGAAGCTGTGACTTTGTGCAAGTCACTGTAGCCCGCTGGGACTTGTGGCCCTCATCTGAAAAATGGGTTGGGGTGGGGGGGTGGGGGTGAACCGTGTGACTGCTCAGAGCCTCCCACTCTGATGCTGTAATTCTCACATCCTCCTCATTGGTGATTGGGCACCAACCCTTTCCCCAAGGGAGCATGCACAGAGCTGGAATTGACTGTTTTTCAGTGGGTGGAAAGCCTGATTTCTCAGTAGCAGTGAGAAATGTTAATGTGGGGTTATGAAAGCAAGCCAAGGGCCATCGAATAATTAAAACACACACGCACACAAAGAAAGAAAGAGATGGAAGAAAGCATGCTTAATGGGCAGGGGATGAGTAAAACCCAATGGTCTGAGAAAACCCCAGAGTTGAACTTCGTGTGACCCCGCGTGCTGCCTGCAGTTGCGACACCCGCGTGCCCCTTGTGCGTCTGCTCGGTGAAGTCAGCGGCCCGTGGCCCCGCAGGGAGCAGGGACTGCCGCCTGCCCGGTGGAGCCTGCAGAGCATGCTTCTCTTCCACGGCCCAGTTCCTACCCACCCGTGTCTCCAGATTACAGGAAGCCATCGCTTCCAGGTTCGTTGGGGTGGGAAACCAACCCAGTGCTTCTCAAAAAGCAAAGCCCCGACCCATTAGTGATGCTGAGGCAGGAAAGAGTTGACCAAGAAGAATTTTTGCTTTTCAGGAGTTCTGTGCCTGAAATCAGCCTGTTTCCTTTAAGAGTGGTCTAAATTGTGATTTCTGAGTTCCTCAAGGTCATCAGTTATTGAGCTAATCAATTAACTCATTCATTGCCCTAGTGTATATTTAAGAGCTTTAAGACGCTGGGGGTATAGGAATAAATGAGATATTGTTTCTGCCCATGGGGCGCCATGCTAGTTGGAGGAGAGAGACACACAAACACATGGAGGTCTAAGGGGCTCAAATCAGGGGATACTCAAGAGCATTGCCACCCCTTTCGGGGAGGGAAGGCCAAGCCCCCCCCCCCCCCCATCTAGTTTTCCGATGAGCCCAACCTTCTGCAGGGTATGTAGGAAAATTTGGATTTAGAGGCTGGTGGGTTTGGCAAAGCAGAAGTGTATGTGCACAAATGGACAGAGTACCATGGAAAGTGTACCACGGATGCCCCTTCTCCTGGGTGGCAGTACCGACCTCACAGTGTTGCTGCGAGACTTGAAGGTGATAGCAAGAGGGACAGGATGGTTCTGTGCAGCGCAGGTCCAAGTGTTCCTTCCTGTCGGTTCAGCCCCTTGGCGTTGAGTTGAGCATCTGTGATGTAGCTTACCTGGTGGCCGTCCTGCTTGTGATGTGTCCCGTCCTGCAGCTTAAGGTCCAGAAGGGGAGGGAAGCTATAGTCGTGTAGGCCTAATTAAATAATTATGTAATAGCTCTTTGTGATCAACTTCTTCTTTAAATCAACTTTCTATTTTGGAATAAATTTAGATTTACAGTAAATTTGCAAAGATAACCCAGAGAGTTCTGTTTACCCCTCACCCAGATTTTCCTAATGTACCATGATACATTTGTCAAAAGTAAGAAACCAGTTTGGTCTGTTACTATTAACACAATCCTCCAGGTTTTATTTCATCAACTGTTTTTAAATAACAGCCTTATTAGCATATAATTCACATACCATAAAATTCACCTTTTAAAGTATACGATCACTAATATTTAGTATGCTTACAGAGTGTGCAGCCATCACCTGTAATTTTAGAACATTTTCTTCACTCCCAAAAGAAACCTTGTGCCCATTAGCAGTCACTCCCCATTTCCTCCCCACCCCAGCCCCTGGCAACCACTAATTTACTTTCTGTCTCTATGATTTCACCTATTCTGGACATTTAATATCAGTGGAATCATATATGCAACCTTCTGGGTATAACTTCTTTCACTTGGCAGAATGTTTTCAAGGTTCATCCAAATAACATGCATCAGTACCTCGTTCCTTTTTATGGCTTAATAATTTTCCATTTTCTTTGTTCATTCATCAGGTGACGGACATTTGGGTTGTTCCCACTTTTTGTTTATTATGAATATGGTTCTATGAACATTGATGTACAAGCTTTTGCATGGATGTATGGTTTCCATTCTCTTAGGTATTTACCTAGAACTGGAATTGCTGGGTCATGTGGTAACTTGTATGTTTAACTTTTTGAGAAATTGTCAAACTATTTCCAAAGTGGCAGTACCATTTTATAGCCACCAGCAGTATATGAGGGTTCCAAATTCGACACATCTTCACCAGCACTTTTTTTTGTCTATCTTTTTTAATTATGGCCATCTTGGTGCGTGTGAAGTGGTATCTCATTGTGGTTTTGATTTGAATTTCCCTTAATGGCTAATGATACTGAGCATTATTATTTTGTGCACATCATTTGCATGTGCTTATTGGCCACTTGTATATTGTCTTTGGAGAAATATCCACAAATCTTTTTCCCATTTTTAATTTATTTGTTTATTATTGAATTGTAAGATTTATTTGTATATTCTAGATAGCAGACTTTTAAAATATGTGATTTGCAGATATTTTACGCCATTTGTGGGTTGTCTTCACTTTCTTGATGGTATCCCTTAAAGCACAAAATTTTTAATTTTCATGTGGACAAGTTTACTTATTTTTTTCTCTTTTCAATTGTGCTTTTGGGGTTGTACCAGAGAAACCATTTCCCAACCCAGAGTCATGAAGATTTTCTCTTATGTTTTCTTCAGTTTTTTTTCCCTAATAGTTCTAGCTCTTTTTTTTTTTTTTTTTAAATGAAAGCACATTTTAATAATTGTACTATTATCTATGGTCCATGGTTTAACTTAGGGTTTACTGTTTGTGTTGTGCAATTCCATGGATTTTTTAAAAACTTTTTATTCTAGTAACATACATACAACCTAAAATTTCCCCTTATGTATTTGAATTATACATTATAGCATTGTAACATTATACATTTGAATATATAATTCAGTGCTGTTAATTACATTCACAATGTTGTGCTACCATCACCACCATCCATTACCAAAACTTTTCCATTTTCCCAAATAGAAACTCTGCATTTTAAGTGGCCCCCTGCTTTTTTAAAATATCTTTAGCTTTTACATTCAAGTCTGTGATCCATTTTAAGATCATTTTTGTGTGTGGTGTGAGGTAGGGGTCCAACTTCATTATTTTATATGTGCATATCTACTTCTCCCAGCACTATTTGTTGAAGAGGCTTTTCTTTCCCCTTGAATGATCTTGAAACCCTTGTTAAAAATTCATTTACCGTAGATGTATGAGTTATTCTGGACTTTCAGTTCTGTCCATTGATCTGCATGTCTTTCCTCATGCCAGCACCACACTGTCTTGATTCTTCTTGCTTTGTACTATTAATCAACTTTTTAAATTCATTTACCATCATCTACCCCCCCCCCAAAAAAAATGGATTTGTGGTAACTCAGAAATACAGTGAATAAAAAAGGATGAAAATTGGTAAGGAATTTAAGGGAGGACAAAAAGGTAGGAAAATAAGATGTGTCCAGAGGTATTCTTAGTACATAATGCCACATTATAAAATTCTGTTAGCTTGTTACAGGTGGCCTGCAAATTTCGCCCTGAGCTTCCTAGCAGCCAAAAGAAAAAGGGAAATGTGACCTCTGACAGATTAATGTATCCATAAGATTTTTAAAAAATACTTGGGAGAAATCCAGTATTCTCAGTGATTGCGACATGAGAAATATTCTTTTGTACGTCCTTAGAATAGGAGCTTCTTCAGCACATTATTGTTTCATTCATGTTAGTTCTGTCCCTTAGACCAATAGCTCTTTGAAGGCAGGAACTGTGTGTCATTTCTCTTATATCTTCCCAAAGTGCCTAGGACAGTGCATAGGAGGTACTTTAAAAATCTTGATTTAATTCTTTGTGAAATTCTGAATGTTTATTATATTTTTTGCCAGCATTTCTACCACCAGGTTGAGGTCAGTTGGGACTGATTTCGAGGTAGGGATCACCCTTCTGACTGCGTTTGAGAAGTCACTTCTTGTGTACAGCTTCTTGAGAGCCTGCTGAGAAGTGGTAAACATTGGGCAGACGGTGTGTGTCCTTTGCTCTGAGCGATGGCAGTGGCTTTGGAGAGAAGGGGAGCAATGGTGCTTCACCCACCTTGCAGCCCACCCACCCCTCCACCTCCTCCATGCTGGAGGGTCCTCTCGTTCCTTTCTCTGACATGCCTTCCGGCTTCCCTGCCTGATGGAAAAAACCGGCCTGCATGAGGGAGGTCCTGGCCCAAACTGGACAGCTTCTCATAGAATTGGGGCCACAACCAACCTATGGTTGTGCTTGGCATGGAGCTGGCCACTCTGCAAAGAGGCCCACCCAGATGGGCTCCCTCACTGGAGAAAGGACAAACCGCCTTCACTGACTACCTATGTCCTGCTGGGTGGCCCTTCTTGTCCCACCCCCAAAAAAGGGCTGCAGTACTTTCTGGTAGCATTTTTAAAAAAATTAAATTTGAACACCAACCTAGAGGGGAAGTTATCATCATTTCCCAACTTACAGAAATGGATCCCAGAGTGGTTTGCCACTTGCTCCAGGTCACAGGTCTAGTGAAATGCAAAGATATGACTCCAACCCAGAGAGTGCTGACTTTGACTTCATCCTGTCCTCCCTCCTCCACATGCTGGCTTCCAGCATTTATCTAATTTAGAGGGTGTGAGATAAGTACAGTTTCTTTTAAAGTTACAGTTGCCTCAACGGAAAAGGCTGTCCAAAAACAGCCCCTCGGGGGGCACTTTCTGCACTATCAGCCATGCCAGGGCTGTGGGAGTGCAGGAGAACCCTTGTACTAACACAGGGCTTCTGCTTAGCTGGCTTACAAAGAACATTTCTCAACCGCCATCTCACTTGAGGCTGGCCACAGCCCTTGAGGAAGGCAGGGTGGGTGCCATCATCCCCATTGTTCCTGAAGTGACACTGACTTGCCCAAGGTCTCCGTGCTGGTCAGGGTCGGGCCATGCCAGGTCTCTGACTTGTGGCTCTGTCCCAGCCCTCTAAGCAAGTGTTTATCAGGGTGCACAGACAAGCTAGAATTCCTGGAACTCAGGCTCGCCTGAGCGCCTTGCATTTCCTAGATGATGAGACAATAGGAAAGTCTTCTTTGCTCCCACGGAAGTGAAGTCTCACCCACACCCTCAGTTTTCTTTGTGTCCTCCAGCACCTTAGCCGTGTTCTTGTTCTTGGAACAGAGCTGCAGAGTAGAATCAAATTGCAAATGGAAGGTGGCCTCCGTCTAGAATGGAAATGTGATGCCAAACAAAAAAGAAACCTCCCAAAAAAGTTATTTTGGCTCCACCTCTGAGGTCATTTAGTTGCTGTTTCCATCGACTTGGGTATCCAAATCAGTCAACATCTGGGGCGTATTTGCTGTGTTCTTAGTACTGTGCTAAAAGCCAAAGAGTCCAACAAGGAAATGCTGTGGCCCCCTCCTGGCACTTCTGTTATGGTCCTGACTGACTCCTGACCCCAGGTGAGGGATGTGTGCCTTCTGAGCTGTGGTTTCCTCATCAGTAAAGTGGGGATGATGATAATGTGTTTAGCCTCTCTCCTGGAATGATGATGAAACTGAACTAAGATTTAGTGGCATTAACTCATCATTCATTTGGCACCGTGCCAGGGTCTGCATACAGTGGTGAGCAAAGTCGTGGTACCTGTCTTGAGGTACTTGCAGTCTGGGGAATCCATTAATCCCAAACATAATATTGCAGACTGTAGGAGCCGTGAATGAGAAGTACAGGGGCCCTGAGAGCTGTAGGCAGAGAGACCTGATTCTGTTTGAGGAAGGCTTTCCCAAGGAAGGAAGTGACACTGGAATTGAAGTCCAGAAGGGTGAGTAGTTCACCCAAAGAAAAGGTGGGATGGTGAGCACCTGGGTAGAGGGAACAGCAGGTGCAGAAGTCCTGCAGCGAGAGGAGGCAGACATATTTAACAACAGAGGGGAGAAATCCACCTGAAGGACTTTGTGTATCTGTCTCTGGTGTCTCCAGTGCAATGCAATTCACTTCAACTCAGCCTTTCTCGAGCACCTGTTAGGTGCCAAGTGCATCATGAGGAGCTGGGGGCATGGAGATGGCAGTGCCCCCAAGGAGCTTCCAGGTAAATTAGGCAATGATAGTTGATAGGCTGTCCCCAGGTAGAGAGGGAGGTCCTCAAGGGCGCGGCCTTGCTGTCCTCCTCTCCTTGGTCACAGTACCTGGAACAGAATGGGCAGAAGGGATTGGACATTGTTGCCATAGGATGCAGATCTGCACCAACTCCAGAACAAGTCCTGGCCGTCAAAAGCAGCTCAGAAATCTTTCTTCAGACTGATCGTGTAGCCTCAAGGCAAGGGACCTAAACTTTTGAATCTCTGCTCAGTCCCTGGTACAGTGGGGGAGAACAGAAGCACCCATTGCTTGGGGTTATGCAAGCATTGCTGTGATAATGGCTGTGACGTGCTGAGCGAGTGCCCGGCTGGAGAAGCATGCTGGAAAGGGAGCTGCCGACTACTATGGCTATTATTCATAGCAGCCCTGTGATTAGTCTTGAGAGTGAGTGCCCTTGGAGATCAGAAGAGGAGGGTGTTCCTCAGAGCCTGTGAGATGTAGATGGGCAGAGAAGAGGAGTTTTCTAGGTAGAGGCAGGAACCAAGCCCCAAGAAACGAGGAAGACCCTTTGTGGTGACACCTGTCAGTCATGTAGAAAATGTTTGTGTGTTCAGTGAGGTTGGCCAGATGGTTCTCAGCCATTGGGAACTTCCCAGCCAGCTTTCTGCTTCGTGTTCTTGGTGACTGGAGACAGTGGCATGTCACATTTGGCAGGCAAAGATCAGGAGGTGAGAAAGTGGATAAATGCAATGTTTATCTGAAAAAAAAAATTGTAAAGTGCTTGGAAATCCCCATACTCCCTTCCTCCAGGAAGCTGTCTGGACTAACCCACCCGGTTCTAGTCGCCCCCAGGCCCTCCATCTCCCCAGCACTTAAATACACATAGATATGGGCGTTTGTCCCAATGTCGCTCTGCCTCGTCTACTGGAGGGTTGGCTGTTTGAGGTCTGGGGCTGGCCTGTTTAGAATAAATGGGAATGATAAACCATTTTGAATGCATTATCCCTGGGAATGGATGAATAGGCAAAGTTTGTGAAGGTCTCACAGGCTGGAATGCTCATTAGGACATAGACTCAGGCCTTTTGACCTCAAATCCAGGTATTTCCCCACCATCCTGAACTGGCTGGCATGGTTTTTTCAGTCAGGCTGGGGAGGTAGAAGAGAACTGGCTGTCGGAATCAGCAGGGGCCTCGGAGCTCAAGCTCCCTCACTTGGCGTAGGAGGAAACCACAGGCCCCAAAGCAGAAGTGGTGGGGCCAGCCCTCGATTCAGATCCTCCGGGTCCCAGCCCAGTGCTGCCCTTGCTGCACAGCGAAGCTGCTTACTTTGAGCCACTAGGAAATCACCAGGTCCCCAGTGGGGTTTGAGCAGGTGGTGCTGAGCATGAGATTCTTGTGGGAGGATGTTTCCCTTCCTGCTGGGAATCCCTCCAAACTGATGTGAAAGAGATGTGGCTTGTTGAGCATGGATCACCAAACTATTTAGATAGCTATCTTCAACTAAAAAATGTCTAGAAAAGTGATCAAGTAGTGATATTTTAGTGATAATGTAGAAAGCAAGTAATATTAAACACAACATATAGATGCTGATTTATGGTTGATAAGTCTTGAGTCATTCATTCAACATGCTTATGTTGGGAGCTGGCCACAGGCCTGACATGGTGCTTGATGCTGGGGTTGGGGAGCCAATGTCTGTGCCCTCTGACTCAGAGTAGGGGGAAGACAGGTGGTAATTGCAGAGAGGGATATGCTCAGGGCATCTGGGCAACCCACTGAGGGCCCGTTCAGCCTGACCAAGAGGGGGCCAAGAGAAGGCTGGGTAGCATAAATGAAAATATGGGTAGAGCTTTCCTCTTCAAAGCATTCCTTGCCAGGGTTAGAGCAAAACAGATTCAAAGTGTTTTTGACCAGTAAATGGCCGTTCCCATTTTGTTTGATTTCTGGTACTTTTGATAGTTCCTCAAAAGATGACACCCTGTCATTGAGGGAGGGTGGGACTTGGGCTGGCAGACTCAGGTGCAAAAAGGTGTGTCAGCTTTATCCCAGACTAGAATTTTGGAAGGAAAAGATCAATTTTGTCACAAAAAGCATCTAAAATAGAGCTCTACATAGAAAATGCCTTTCTCCAAGGGGGTTTTCCCCCAACATGGAATGCAAAACACCAGTTGGACAACAACCAGGTGCAGTTTAGGGCTCTCCCAACAGAATATAGAGAGCTGAGTCACAGGTACCCCCTGTGTGGGATAAAATTGCTGGTTTTTTGACCTCCTTTTCAAGACACAACTCAAATGCTGCCTTCCTGGTAGTGCCTTCCTTGGGAAGCCCAGCTAGACAAAGGCTTTCCTTTCTCTGAAGCTCCATAGCATTTTATTATCATTCCCCACCGCCCCATGAGTGCAGGGACACGCAGCTCCTGTAGTGTGCAGTTCAGAGCCAGGCATGAATGTAGGTCCTTGTTAGGTGCTGGCACCTGACAGCAAACAGTGATGGGTGCCCCCGTTATGTGTGACATAAACCAGGCAGCTGGAGAGAGGAGTTTGGAGTTTGGGAGAAAGGTCTGAGCTGAGCTATGTGTTTGAGTCATCATAGTGTGAATGAGGTCAGGATTGGGGAGGGTGGGATGAGAAGAGGGTCCTCTAGGCTGGCACCTGAGGAGCAGTCACATTAAGGGGACGGAAAGAGAAGGAAGATGGCGCACGGTGACACTGAAGCCCAAGGTGGTGAGACCCCGTAATGAGAAGAAGTAAACAGCAGTGCTAGATGTCACAAAAAAATCAAGAAAAATAAGGCCAGAAGAGTATTTGCTTGGAATTTCGTAACTTGGAGGTCAATGGTGACCTTTGTGTGGAGCACTGGGGCTGGAGCCTGTGCAGTGGGTTATGTAGTGAATGGGAGGTGAGGAAGTGGAATCAGAGGGTGTGGGTCACTTGCTAGCAGTGCATTGGTACTGGGAAGGGAGACCCTGGGTGGGAGCTGGGGAGGGAGCTGGTTATGGATGACTGTGCGGGTGGGGAGAGTCTTGAGAGCTGTCCCGGGCCAACCAACTGGGATTGCTTATTAAATAGATGGATGGCACCGGCAGAGTTGTATCTCACACTTGCCAAAGCTATCCATAAAATTCAGACCCGTTCAAAGGGGAACAGGGCAAATGGATTATTTTGTAAGACAGTTATAGTCCAAAAGTAAGATTGCCTAAGAGAGCTTCTGAAAAAAGTCAAGGCAAGTTTATGTTTTTAAAGTAAACTAACACGAATTGGATTTAGTAAGGCTGCTGCATCTCACTAGGAATGGGCTTTGAGGATGTTCCCCCCACCTCCACTCCTTTTTTCAACAGCTTGCTGCTTTTTGATTTATGCTAACCACGAATCCCTAGAGTACGCAGGATGCTTTAGGACCATGGGACAGACTTTGCCTCACGCTGCTTAAACTTGAATGTGGCAGTGGGAATGGAGGCCTCAGGCAGCTCACGGAAACCTGCCCTGACTTGGAGTTGGGGACAGGGGGTGGGACAATGGCAACAGGTCTTAGAAGCATTCTGTGCTGTCTCTTTGGACGGGCCTCTCATACTGGGTACCCTCTTATTCTTACAGGTAAAGCAATATTAAATAAATTTCTTGAACTTAGCGGCAGTTTTAGGATTTGAACTCAGACCTTCCTTCTCCAAGAAAGTGCATTTTGCTGTTGCAAAAGGGCCTTGGATCCCCGCCTGTTGGGAATTGCATACTTTCAGGGAGGACAGGATTGTACCTGGGACACAATGCACCATAGTTAGGAACTTGCATGTCTTAGTCTGTGCAGAGAGATGGGTGGCCGCTGCTTCCTGTGCCAGCCCTGCTGTGTCCTGGCCCAGGGGGTGTGAGGGCCGTGCTCTGGCCAACCCCGCTGAGTCACACCCCGGCTTGGAGCCCGGTGGGGATTTCCACACGGCCCCAGTGTTGTCTTCTCCCTGTTTCCTGTCGGGCTCTGACACAGGCCGGCTGCCAGCGGGTGCTGGTGGGCGCTCCTGACCCAGGCCCCTGCCAGTCCGCCGGCCTGGTGACACCCGAGGGCACTGTGGGCAGCTCTCACCCCGCTGCTGAAGGTGCCCCCGGTAGGGTGTGTCCTGCCGTCTCTGTGGTGCCGGGCTCTGGGTCAGCAGCTCCCTGGAGGGCCCCGGGAAACTGCTGCAGATGGGCCGGGGGTGGCTGCCACTTTAGGAGGGAGGCTTTGTTAGGAAGCAAGAGTTTGTTCTTGGGGCGTGCAGTTTGCACTGGGCATATAGGATTATAAAAACCTATGTTGGCCTAAAATGACACTCTTTATCTAGTGCCAGAACATTTGTGAAGAAAAAAGACAGCAGACTTTCAGCCATTCAGTTGACAGACTTAAGGGAACAATTTTAATGGTATACCCAGTTGCCCTATGTTTTACCAAAATATTCATGTCTGTTATCTGTAGGCTTCTTGTGCTTCCATTTCTCAATAGTCTGTTTTGATTTTTATATCTCAACTGATAGAACACTGCGCATACATGCATTTTTCCTCCAGAACTTACTGCGACCCAGGCACTGCACTAAGCAATTTACAAGTGTTATCTTATTTTGTTCTTAATCATAACAGTCTAAGGCTGCATTGTTGTAATATGGTAGCCACTACCCACCTGTGATGATTTAAATTTCAGGTAATTAAAATTAAGTAAAATTTAAAATCCAGTTCCTTAGTTATACTAGCCACATTTCAAGGGCTCAGTAGCCAGCTACATGTGCTAGTGGCTGTCACACTGGAACAGCATGGAGTAGGACATTTTCATCCTCACAGAAAGTTCTGCTGGGCAGTACTGGTTCAAGGTCTGGATTTACACCCTATTTTATAGATGAAGAAACGGAATCCAACGGGGGTTATGTTGACTTGACCACTTACAGCCAGTAAGTGGCAGAGTGAGAGTTTTAATCCAAATGTTCCTTATTCTAGAGCCTCTACAACTGCTTTAAAAAACAACAACAGAGCATGATCGTAATCAGCATTTTAGTGGATTCACATACCAGTCCTTTGCTGAAAGAGCAAATGAAAATTTCATTTTACAAATGAGGAAACTGAAGCTTATACCTTTTTTTCCCCTCTTGCACAAGAAAGATTGAGCTGTAGGTTTCAAAGACTCTTCAGTTATTCTGGGGTATGGTGAGGGCCAGCTCCTCTGCCCTTCTCCTGGGCCCCATCAGCTGTGGGTGGCTGGTTTCTGTTGGTTTCCTCACTCGAGTTGGGGAGCGAGCATGGGAGGGCTGCTTTCCTTACAGTAATTCCTCATCCTATATGCTATCTGAGGATTTATGGGTGTTGGTGACCTCTTGGGTGGTTTTTTTTTTTTTTTTTTTTTTTTTTTTTCCTTTTGTTAAAGCCAAAAGGGGCCTCAGAAAGTATATACTAATTTCATAGCCGAGAACACTAAGATTCACAGAGGTACAGGGACTTTGATGGCCATGCAGCTAGTTAGGAACTAAACTGAGCTAGTTCCTAAACTTTTGTTTTCAAACCAGGGTTTATCTGATAATCTTAAGAAAATAATCACTCCATGGTCAAGGGTACTTTTTCATGGAGAGAAAAACACTTAATGTCATCGACCTGCAGTAATGTTTCCTGTGGTCTGAGATGCAGCACAGTGGGGTGATGAAGAACAGGGCTGCAGGGTTCCTACAGACTAGGGTTCAAATCCCAGCCCCACCACTTGGAAATTATGGGACATTGGGCAAGGACTTAAATTTTCCAAGTGTCAGTTTCTTCATCTGTAAGGTAGAAATAAAATATCTCACTGACTTTGCCATCAATATTATGGCAGTAACTTCACCCACTCCCAGCATTATAGTTTTGTAGATAGTGTTAGGCACATAGTAGGCACTCATATATCTCTGCTGCCCAAAGTTGAGAAACATAGGATAAAACCTATTTAGAAACAGTCTTTTAGTTACACATTTCCAAATAATAGGCTCAGTGTTTTTCTGCAACCCTTGGACTCCTTTTCAGGTGAAGGGCCTCTAGATTTAAAGCACTGGATCCAACTGCTAATCTGAAAAAGTATCATAAATACATTCCAGAGTGTCCAGAAAGTGTAGAAACAGAAAGAAAATAGTGTATCCTGTTTTCTAACTCTTCAGATACCCTGTAGAGTAAGACTGAAACAAATCACTAGAAAATAAGCTGCTATCAATTTTATTTTAAGGCTTTTGTTCCTTTGAAAGAAGACCTTGCTGGTGGCAGTCCTGGGGTGTCTTCCTCCTCCGCAGCTTACCCAGTATGTTGGCCTCTGTAGGAAGATTCACTTCATAATCCTGGCCTCAGGGACTGGAGGGTACCCCAGTCTTTAGAAAAAGAATCTTTTATATTTAGGAAAAAAAATGGACTTGTTGAGGCAGAAGAGTGGTTGGATACTTCCTGGAAATATTTTCAACAGGAATGGGGGCTAGGAGGAGGGGGAAGGTTTCTGGTTATCCTTTAGTTAACTAGATATAAATAAATCAGAATGCATCATTCTTGAGTCAAGGCCTCAAGTGAGACCAGGTTTGAGTAAAAATTAAACAGGTCTCAAGGCAAATTTTCAGGTTTTAATATCAGATTAAATTCTAAGAGATACCTAGGTGTGACCTTGAGGGCACCTCAGAAAACCTCACAGCACTGTGTCCAAATGAGGAGGCATCTGGAGGAACTTTGGAAGGAAAGATATGACACTGGGGCAGCCAGGGGAAGGCTGTTGGCGAGAAGGCCTCAAGAGGTGGTGCTGACATTGGTGAATTTACCTGGGAGCTGAGCCTGGTGTTGCAGATTCAGAAACCTTGTCTTGTCCAGCTCAAGATCAGGCCGGCTGACTCCCACAAATTAGCAAGAAGCTGAAGCACAGACTAAGCCACTAGTTTGTTCATTTATATTGAGAAGTATAACCACTCAGAGGTCATATCCAGGGCATTCTATCCACATGGGCACCCCACCCAGGAAGCCAAATGGTCAGAGGGCTGGGTGGGTCAGAATGAGGGGAGGAGGGAGTCACGAGAAGCAAATGCACTGAGTGGCATCAGGCCCTGATAGCTGTGTGCACCCCTGCGTGCATGCAGGCCCACCCGCTGCTGGGCAGTGCTTTTGTTTGCTGCTGTAGCTCTCTGTCTTCCAGCTTCTGTTGCCAACCACCCACGTCCTGGTAGACACCGTGTTTCTTTAGAGGTGAAGATGTGCACAGCCTGTGTGTAGCACGGCTGGCCTGGTTGCTGTTCTGCGTCTTTTATGTGACTTTATTACATCTCTGTAGCGTTAAGTCTGAGGACACTGACATTTAAAAATTTCCATTGGAAGCAGGGGTTGGGGATTACCCTGAAAGGAATTTGCTTTCACCTCCCTGGGACCCCATGAATGCGTGAACCCCTCATCCTGTTGCTGTGGCCAAGTCGGGTATCCATTCTGTAACAGCCTCAGGCCCACTCTCCTGACCCACCATAGATTAAGTTAGTAAGGACAGGATAATATGAATTAACCACTTTTTAGGCCTTCCCACGCCTTTTCACTTCAGTAACACAGCAGAGACATCTGTGCTGGCTTCCATCCAGAGTGCGTGGTATATTATTTTTTATTTGAAATATGAAAAGCATTTTTTTTTCCTACAGCTGACTCCTCTGAGTCATGCCCAGGGGAGCAAACGGCCCGGAATGTGAGCCTGTGCTTGCTGGAGGAGGATAACAGGGCAGGCTGCTGCCGACTTAACTAGCACTGGGGTTAGGTCACTGCTGGGATGGAGCGCACTGACCATAAGAGCAACATGTGGGCAAGAGCCGCTGGCGGGGAAGTCATTCACTGCAGCCACTCTGCTTAACCAGGAACCCCACAGGCAGGGAAGGCATGCCCCTGGTGAGCGCGGTTCCCACAGACGGGAACGACTGCACGGAAACCCACACACCGACCCGTGTCATGCCACCCTGCTTGAATAAGAGTTATCTTATTGGGCAGGGCAGGTTACATGTGCAGGCGTTTGTCACTGAAAAAACGGTGCGTTTGGTTGACAGCCACTGAGTCCCTAGTTGCTGCTTTTTTCCTTTTCTTTTATTGCTGAGTCCACTCTTAGCAGCAACCTGGTTTAGGAATGTAAGTAACTCACATTTGTCCAGCTCTTGGCAGTTTATCTTCACAGCCACCCTGTGAGGCGAGTCAGGACAGGTGTTATGATACTCTTTCTTTAAAGTGGGGAAGTTGAGGCATGAGCTGTGATTCTTGTCCACTGTTGCTTTGTGAGTGCTGGGGCAAGGCCCCGTGGAGCTGTGCCCAGTGTCCTGGACCAACCTGCCTCCTACCTCTTAGCCTGCTGCTAAAGATGCAGATCACTGGGCCTCTCTAAAACCTCTAACAGAATTCCTGGGGTACAGTCTGAGAATATGCAGTCTCAACATTCTTTGCAATAATTCGTATAGACCCTCAAGTTGAAGTGACTCAGGGCCTAATGCTGCTTAAACCTTTCCCCTCAGACGTGAGCCCTGTGTGCTGTTTCGGTACTTATGACCAATTGAAATTGTCTTAATTTTTTCATTCTCTGTGTAAGGCCCATCTCTTCCCATGGAGTGCCAGCTCTCTGAGGGCAGGCCGGGACCTTCCCTGTCTTGTCCTCGGCTGTATCCCTGGTGTCTTGGGCAGTGCTTGGCACCCAGTAGGCCCTCAGTAAACGTTTGTTGAATGAATGCGTGTTTTCCTCAGCTCTGTGGTTTGTGGGGAAGAGCTCATACCATAGAGCCTGACAGGCCTGGATCAAGTTTCCCTTCTGTGTAACTTTGAGTAAACGGTGTAGCCTTGCTGAGTCTCAGTTTTCTCATCCGTGCAGTGGAGGGCAAATGCCTCCCTTACAGCTTCCTGGTGAGGAAGAGAGACGCACTCCCACACGCTGGGCCAGGCCGGCACAAGGTGGGCGCTCGGGAGGAAGCGCCACTGCACCTCCCTAGTGTCTTGGCACAAGCAGCAGGACAACCGTGGCAGTCAGGTTTTCCACTGCCATCGCACAGGACCCATTTAGCTCACAGACAGACAAGGTGCAGGACTGGACTCTGTGCCACAGGCTAAACAGTGGCCGATGTGGGCCTCAAATCAAAACCAGACACCAGCGTAAACCCAGGTGGCCCGAACGGAGGGCGCTCCCCAGAGCCAGGCTCATGAATGGACGAGTAAATATTTACCCTGTCTGAGGTCAAATGTGAAGCGTCTAACCAGGCGTTGTGTTTTTTCTGTCTCCTCCCTCTCTGCCTGGTGCCTATCCCCCTTTTAAAAAAGGGAGACTGAGAGGTCGAGAGGTTAAGTGAACTTGCTTGATGCAGCCAACCATCGGAGGGTCCTCTGGCCCCGTCTGGGTGCTGCTCCCCCTTCTGGCGCGTCCTCCCTGGAGCTTTCCCAAGTGGCAGGGCCCACCCTGACCTTTCCCGACCCTGAGCTCCAGCCCGCACACAGCTTTGACCCAGGAACTCCATGGGTTAGACAAAAGGGAGGAGTGTTCTCTCGTCCTCCGTCTCCTTCCTCTCCTTGACAGATCATGCTCGTTTGGCACTTAGCTGTAGGCAGCTTTCTTGTGTTGTCCTTTCATGTCTCATGTCCTTTGTACCTTGTCTTGGGAGTTCCTTAAGACTCAGGGCTGTGTCTTCTGCACCTTTGAAATTGTTCTGCGTTGGTTGGCTAGTCTGTTTGCTAACCCATCCAAGAGCAGACGGTTATGGCCAACCTAGTGTGTGCCAGGCTCAGGGCCTTTCTCCATGTGATGCCAGAGTGATGCGTGTCGAAGGCTAGAGCCCAGAGGACAGCTTAGGGTGTGGGTGATGGGGCGGCTGTTTTTAATGGAATCGGCAAGAGCTGAGCTTCTGCAGCTTGGAAATATTCAGACTTGCTAATGAGTTCTTCCTGAAAAAATACTGTATCTGGCTCTCTGCCGTTCACCAGTTCTTTATTTCCTGGTTCCTGCCCGTAGCCTGGCCATGAAGTTCACAGGCAACAAAATAAAATCCACCTTCCCTATCACTCACCCCTTTTAAAATGTGACTAATTCTGAGTTAACTGAGTGTTGGCCAGACATGAATATGGTTATGCATGGACTCTGTTTTGTGGTTTGTCATTTCTTACTTGCTGGGAAATCCTTTGGCCGTATTGGTGAGGGGGGTGGGGATGAGAAGCGGAGGCCCTCTGGGTCTTGCGTTCTAGGATGTTTACAATTTAGAGGCCTCCATGCAAACAAGGAGTGTGGGCTGTAAGTTTTGTCTCATGGGCAATGGAGAAGAGCCTAGACTTGGAGTCACAGAGTCCTGGGTTTGAATCCCAGGGATTGCCACTGGCCTTCTAGTACCTTGGGCAATTCACTCCATCTTTCTGAGCCCCTTTCCCTCATCCATTAAATGTGAGTAATAAAATTTATCTCACAGGGTTCTTGTAAGGATTTAATGATGGCATATCTTAAGCACATGGGCACAGTTCCTGGCATGGATAATTTCTAAAGTCTTGAGATTTTATTCATAGGATTCCTAAGAGTAGTTTGCATGTACTTTCAGCACTATTACATGCTATGGGAAAAGTAAAGTAGGAGCTAGCAGGGGTCAGGAAGGAAATTGCAGTCTACTGGGGATGGGAATAATGCCCACAGTATTGACTGGCATTTGTTTAGTGTTCTAGAGCACTGCTGTGTGATATAAATACAATGTGATCTATGTTTATAATTTTAAATTCTCTATTAGCCATGTTACAAAAAAAGAGAGATAAAATGTATTCTTTAAAATTAATTTTATTTAATATACCCAGAAACGTTATTTCACCATGTGATCAATATAAAAAATTATTGAGGTATTTTACATTCTTATTTTCATACTCAGTGTTTAAAAATCACTGTGTACTTTACAGCACATCTCAAATCGGACTAGCCACATTTCAAGTGCTCAATAGCCACATGTGGCTGGTAGCTACAAATTGGATAGTTTGGCTCTAGGATTTCCTTGTTAGATCTGTAGATGACATCTGCATTTTGGAGAGGAATAATTGTGCTCACCGAGGCTGTGATTTGCCTGAGTTACACTGAGTTAGCTAGTAAAGCAGTGTGTAGCTAGAGCTTGAGGCTTTTCTTGACTAAGAAGTAAGGGAAATTGGCATTTCCTGCGTCTGCCATGTCCCAGATGCTTTTCTAGACACTCTACCTTTGTTACTCCATTTAATTCTCCCAGCAGCCTTATGAAGTTGGTGGAGGTCATGTGCATTTTACCTATGGGGAACCTGAGACTCTGAGAGGCCGAGCAACTTAGCCAAGGCCCCACAGGCAGAAATGGAATTAGAATTTGCAGCAGGGCTTGGTGACTGCAGAGCCAGGTGCTTCCATCACACCTGTCCTCTTTTCCCTATACATAGAGAATTCATACCCAGCAGCATGGGCCGAGTACTCAAGGACAGGGGCACTGTGAGCTGATCGACCTGTTCAGCAAGGGCTTTGGAGGCATCTGCCTGGGCCTGCTTTGGTTGAGGTAGTGAGTGAGTGTGTGTGTGTGTGTGTGTGTGTGTGTGTGTGTGTGTGTGTGTGTGTGCATAAAAGCAGCATTCCGTCTAATCATAGGTTCTGTCCAAAAGGCAGACGAGTTAAGCCATTGGGGCGGAGAGGTTGGTGATAGCTAGTGGGGGTGGGGAGAGGGTGATAGGCAGCAGTTATACAGGCCAGAGAGCCGGGCCCTGATACCCCCTGCTGCCTGGGAACTCCGGGCATCTCGTGAGGCTACATGTAGCTGAGACTTTCTGCTTGGGGAACCCCCAGGAATTCAGGGAGGCTGGGATTGAGCAAGTTCTTGAGTGTATGCTTGCATTTATGCAGTCACTCAGCCAACAAATATTTATTGAATACGTGCTTTGGGCAGGAATTACTGCTTTTTTTAGTTTCGACCTGCGTGATAGTGCCTTTATAATTTCTGAGGATGCTTGCAATTTCCCGCTGACTAGTATATTTAGACCTCAAACCCACTCTCTGAAGTACTCGGCATTCTCCCCATTTTACAGTGCAGGAAGCTGGGACTCAGAGTTGAGGTCTCTTGTTGGGAGGTCATATGGCTGCTTAATGGAAAATATAGGACCCCAGAACTAAGCATTTTGATTCATTTGTCCATCTGTCTATGTGTCCAGCCATCCAGCCAGCAGACAGTCATTGCCTTCTATTTGCTAGACATTGTGTTTGTTTAATTTTATTTTTAAGGACAATCTCAGTGCTCCTGGGTGTTGGATAGTGGCTGATGTTTATTGCGTGCCAGGTGCTGTGGTGGGGGCTTGTCACGGTCTCCTTCAGGGATTCCTCCCAGGCCTGAGTCAAAGTGGAGGAGACTGAAAGCTCAGAGGCATGTTGTTTTCTGAATATTTCACACAACTGGAGTGGAGCTAAGGAGTTGAATGCCGGCCTGCATCTTCTAGAGCCTTGACTTAACCACGACTAGTCGCTGCCTCTCTGGGACCTGGGTGGAGCACTGGTCCTGGAATGAGGCCCAGCCTTGCCAGAACCTTCTTTGAGACCTTGGACAGATCTAGTTTTTTGTCTGCTTTCACTTTTCCAGCTGTAAAATGGGGATGAGGTAGCTGTTTCACCCTCTTCTGTAGAAATCAGGCTGCCTCAGCGGTAATGCTTCTTTAGGGCACTGCTTGGCTAAGAGCATTACATTAATGAGAGACAGTGAGCAGGTGAGTGTGAGCCCCCATTAGGCTCTCTCTCTGTTCCTCTGATCTATCCCTGTTCCCCTGATAGTACAAGGCGAGCTCATCCTCCCCAGGTGGGGAGAACCCTCAAGTGGTCATCTTCCATGGAACTGACAGCCTAAGCTGACCCAGACTTGGAGAACCCAGTTCAAGCTGATGACCATCCGAGAGGCTATAGAGACATGAGATTTCATGTCAGGAAGGGACCCTGGAGAATACTAGCCAAACCCTTCACTGTAGAGAGTCCTAGAGAGACTGGATGAATAGACTTTGCATTGTAGATGCTTGAGCCCGTGTCTTATCTCCCTTACTGAACAGCAGGCTCCGGTGCTGTGAACCTTGCCCTGACCCTTACAGTACCCCAAGGGACGTGGATGCTGAGGAATAAATACTTGCTGGATGAGCAACCCTGCACCCTCCCCCTGCTGCCTCTGCTAGGTGGCTTGGAAAGGAGCAAACTTACTGTTTTGCCATTTTCTGAGATGGAAAATCAAGGAACATTCACACTGCCTGGTGTTTCGTCTCAGTGGGACTCTGCATGCCCTTCCCATAAGTGAGATGGAAGCTAGTCCAGATGGACAGTTTGTGCTTCTTGCTGAGAGGGAGACAGGACTCCAGGTCCCAGTCTTCTGATCTGAGAGGTGGTGGCTCCATGGTCTAGAATTATGGGACAAAGAGCACTGGGCAGAAGTCTGGGTTCACCGTTAAGTCTCATGTCCTTTGGGACGTTCTGCCCTGTGCATTCCTTCCTGCGAAACATCAACAGTTTTCCCATCTGTTCCTCCTTTGACCTTTGTTTTGCACCTCCTCACCTCCTGGTCACTCCCCTGTAAATGCCTGTCTAGCTTGTTTATGGCCTATCCAGTGTTACGTCCAAGACAGGATGCAGCAGCCCAGCCAAAGTAGCGGAGACCGTGGCTCCCCAGCGTGGGGTCTGTGCCTCTTCTCCAGGCAGCCACTGCTATAGTCTGACTCTGTGGAAGGGTGAACTTGATGACATTTGCTGAGCTGATGGGGGAAATGGAAATAAGCCCTCTAGGACCTCTCATCTCTCTTTTTCCTCTTGCCAGAGGAAAGCCGTGTCCCATTCTCCCATTTGCATACTTTCTTGCTTATAGCCATAATCCTTCACGCTGTAACATAAGTTTGCCCCAGATGCCAATATTGTATTGCCATTTTTTTCTGAAAAACTTAATAGGAATTTTTAATGCCTTTTGGGGGGATGGGCTGTGTTTTCATTTGTCTCAAAAAACAATCAGAAGGAAAACAAAGTATGATCTTATTGCCAGAAATTATGGAGCCAAATCTGAAATTAATTTACAAAGTCATTAGTATTTTCCATTTATGAACCCAAAAATGAATGTAAGTGCAGTTCCTTGTAATTAACTACAAATTAGAAAAGAGTTGGGAGAACGTTTTAGGGACCAACACACAAAACTCCAGCAGTAGCAGATAAGAAGAGGGCACCCAGGAGTTGCTTTGGTTTTCATTCAAGTCTGTGACTTTGGGAGAATAAGCCTGATTCAAATATTCCCCAGAAGAGAACACTTCTCCAGCAATTTAAAAATTGGTAGAGATCTTAGGAATTGTCTGTTCCAGCCTTCTTGTTTTATGAATGAAGCAACCGAGGGATTCAGGGAGGGTGTGCAACTTGCCCAAGGTCACACAGCCAGCAAGGTCAGAACTGGGGTGCAGGCCCAGGCTTCTGACTCCACTGCCAGTGTTTCAGGTGCTCATCTGCTTGTGCCTCTCATGGTTAGCACTGGAGCTGGAGATGTGCTCAGAAGATTCCAGATGCTCACGTCTATGGTGGTACACTTCCACTTACTAGAGGAAGTGGAGTGATTTGCTCAGTCACCCTCTTGTGTGCACCCAGAGGTTCAGAGGCGCTGGTGTGAGCTGTGTGTCACGCTGGTTAAAGGGAGAAAGTGGCGGTTCCTCCCTACCTTTGAGTAGGCTGGTTATTTCCAAAGCGCAGCCTGCCACACCAAGCCCTACCAGTGTATGTTGAGACTGCTGTTCTGCAAATGAAGTCAAGTTGGCCTGTGGTTAATTAGCAGTGCATGCGTGTCAGTGTTCAGATGTTTGTGGTGGGAGCTTGCTTGGCAATTCCCTACGTGCAGATGAGCTGGGACTTGAAGATGTCGTTGAGCCCTCAGAGTCAGAAAAGGCCTCTTGAAATGCTGATTCCCTGGCCCATGCGAGGTACAGACCTGTGATGTCACTTCCCCTGGGTGTGCATATGTGTGTGACAGACACAGACCCCAAGTTGGCAGAGAATTGCAAAGACAAGCCACTGCTGAGAGTTGAAATGTTCTCTTAACAACAGAGGTCTTAAAGGGCTCCAAGTGGCCCTACCTTCAAGTTCTGCAGCTCTTGTTCCTGGGTAATGCTTGACCCCATCCTGGCCTCTTGGGCTTGCTTGCTTCCACATCTGACACCAGATGCTGTGAGGGATGAGAAATTAGCAAAGGCACAATTCCTGCTCTCAGAGAATCTTAGGTCTAGGCACTGAGCTAAAACTGTATTAAATGGAGTTGTGAAGGGCCATGATACTGGTGATAAATATGTGCGAGGGACTCTGTGCCAGGCCCTCTTTAAGAGCTTTATGTGTATTATCTCATTAATGCTCCGTATAACTGCGTTGAGACGGAGTGGTAATCTTTATTTTATAGAGAAGGAAACAGGTTTGAAGAGGTGAAGCTGAAAGAGCTGGTGAGGGGTGCGGATGGGATTGGAACTGAGGCTGTCCGCCCTTCAGAACCTCCCAGGGTCCTGCCAGGGGGGAGGTGTGTGTCATGGGTGAGACCGAGGCCGGACGAGTTTGTTGCAGAAGCTGGGGAGCTGCTGCGGGCAGAGCGGGCCTGGTTTTGGAGTGGCAGGAGAGGAGAAGGGCTGAGTTTTGGAGAAGTTCCTTGTCTGTCCCAGGGGACAACAACCTGGGTCTCTGGCACTGAGAGAGGTGAGAGGTGGGTTTGTAGGGAGTAGGGGTGACCACCTCCAAGGGTAAGAAAGATTGGCCCCAGTGAGTCCCTCTCATCCCTAGACTCCCTCTTTAAGCCAGAACAAGCCGTCCTGGGGACAGCACGCAGCCCCAGCGCCAGCCTCTGACTGGTGGGCTTTTCATAGCCTTTCTGACCCCTTGCTGGTTGTGTGACCTTGGGCCAGTGGCTTTGCCCTTTGGAGGCTCAGTTTCCTCATCTGGGAGAGGAAGGGGTCATTGCACCCCGACATCAGTAACACCCTGCCTTGTTAACATTAAGGGAGTTGATGCCTAGAACAAAGTGCAAAGTGCTTGGGACCAAGTAGGCCCTTTCTAAATAACAATTTTCATTTTCCCTTCTGCTTACTTGTTCTTAAATTAACTCCTCTTTCCCCATTATTACAATTATAGAAGACAGAAACAAGGTAATATGTTAGTGTATATACTCTCAGGACAAGAATTTCCCAAGTCTTTACATACTACCAAGTACTCTGAACTTTGATTTTCCTAGCTAGTTCCATGCTGGTTCCAACACCCTTTCCAAGACACCAGAGGCGCGTCCCTGCCTGGGCTTGTTTTTGGGGTTGTGTGTATGTGTTTTCAACATATTATAAGATGTTTAAAACATACAAGTTACAGATAAATTATAACTTACACATCTTCCACCTAGATTTATGAAATGTTAATATTTTTCCATATTTACGTCAGATATTGTAATGCTTTATTTTCTTACTTAAAAAAAAAAAAAATTCTGCCGAAAGCCTCCTTATTACCCTTCCCTTTCCCATTCTTCTCCCTCCCTTCCCACAAGTATTTACTCTCTTGAAATTAGTGTGTGTCCTTCCCAGGCAGGTTTTTGTACTGTATTGTTTGTAAAGCCAGATAACCCCATTGGAATGTGCTTAAACCACCAAAGCAGATGATCAGCATTTCAGAGAAAAAGCCTGGATATCCAAGGCCAGGAGAGTGACTTCAGATAGCAGAATGGATCCACTTACCCCAAGTTGAAATTCTAAAGTCATAAATTCATTGTCTTCAACTTAAAACTTGACACCCCTTCCCACATGCTTAATTGCAAAAACATTCCAGATTGTGCCCTCTTGAGTTTCTAGGGTCATTTGGACCTTTCAAGAATAAATACATCCTAGAGTCAATCCTTAAAACTGGTGTTTTGACTTTTTCCTTCATTCCTTTTCCTCCTTGATCATAATCGTGATACATGCTTACTGCAGACAATTTAGAACATATGGAGCAGTAAAGATTAAAATTATCTCCCACCTCCTACCCCAAGGAGGAGAACTGGAGGTATTGGGTTCCTGGAGGGGTGGGGCATGGGAGGGAGACCATGTGGGAGATCAGCAACATGGTGTCTTAGGGTTTCCTGGGATGCAGCCCCTAAGCCCATCTGGGTACCTGTCCCCAAGGTGGGAGAGTAGTCACATGTCCAAGGTCAGGGCTCAGTGGTTGGGGCTGGATCCGTAAGGCCAGTCTCCTGGCCACTGAAGGTCCTTTTCCCACCATGTTCCTCCAGCAAGCTGGGGCCTCTCCCTCTGGGTGCCTGGTCCTGACCCGGCTTGGTGACAAGTGCCCAACTGAGGGATCAGTCTCCCTCTTTGGGAAAGTTGGTAAGTCTAACAACTGACCAGGCTGTTTTCTGGGTTTTTGCTTGGGTCTGGCCATCTTTTCTGAAAGATTCTAGGAAGGAAGTTTTTCACTTTGCTGTTTTGACATAGATGTTCTTATTTGGTTGATAAATATAAACACTTTAACCAAACTGTATCAACACTGCAAGTCAGTTAAATACCTTGATCCATTTTTTATCTGCCACAGTTATACTGTTCCTGAGTTTTCTTTTTTTTTTTTAATTGTAATTATTTTCATAGAATCAGTTCTTTTCCATGTACATTTTATAACAAAAATTTGATTTTGAATTTGTTTGCTGCTTGCTTTTGGTACTGACTTTTACTTCCTCTGTTTTGGAATTTTCTTTTGTGCCAATTTTCCTGGGTAAAAATTTGCCTATCTGAGCTTTTTGGTTGATGGCTTTTACTCTCTGCAGTTTTAGCTATTTTCAGTTCTATTCCGTGTTGATATTTTCTATGAAGTTAAATTTTTTTCCTGGACTACTTTTGCAGTTTTTCAGAATTGCCAAAAGACGTGATTCTTCAGTCTGCTTTTAATCTTCAACAGAATGTTTAAGGTGTGTAATTTCAACTGTTGCCAGTTTTGTCTGGGTTTGATTTTTTTTCCTCTCAATTCTCATTTTTTCCCCTGGTAATCTGGTCAGAATGGTGGGGTCAGAATTGCAGATCAGAATGTCGTGCTTCCTTCTTGAAGAGTTTGGAAGTTGCTTGTGCAGTATTACTGTCCCTTTGCATTTCTCCTTTCCAGTGTCGGGTGTTGACGGGGCTTTCCTCTTAGCGACTGAGAAAATGGGAGGTATCAGGGATCAGGCCTCTCCTAGGAAGGGCTTTGTTGTTTTTATCCTCCGATTCCCTCCCTCCTGCCCTGTGACCTCTGAAATTCATACTTAACGCCTGCACCCTGGGCCAGCGTCTGAGGGGGCAGCTCTAGCTGGTACCGTAAGGAGGACAGTAGGTGGGAGTTAGGAGCCCCACTCTGTAAACAAATCCTCTCTCCTCTTTGGGTCTGTTTCCCTGGGCTTTTAACATCTGGCTTCAGCATTCTGTAGAGTGGGTGAGGACCCTTGGGGGGTCAGGAAGCCACTGTTCCTGTAGAGACCCTCGGTGGGTTTCTACTCATGACCTTGTGCTCGGGTTCAGGTCCCTGGATTCTGCCCCTAGCAGGACATCAGAGCGGAGGCTGCTTTTGCTGCAGATCAGCATGAGAGGGTCTGCAATATGCAGTGAGAGCCGGCTGGCAAGGGGAGCTATTCGTTCCTTTCCAATCATCACAGAGCTGAGTGGTTCCCTGGGACAATTGCACCCAGGGGAACTGAGCTCATCTGTGTAAGTAAACATCCATCTCCCCTTAAAGGAAAAGCCCCTGCTTGGGCTCTCCAGCTGCTGGAAGGCTGTTGTGTGGGTCTGGGCATTTTTTTGTCCCTATGTTCTTTCTTCCTTTGATTTCTTCCAGTCTGCTTCAATTAGGCTCGCAAGTGCTTTCAGACAGCTATTTGTATATACAAGTCATGCCAGGCATCATGATTTGTGTTTGTCTACATCAATAAAAGCAGCCCTGGCCAAAGTCCAGCTGAGAATTTATAAATACCCGTCAACTATGCCCCTCCCCACAAGACGTTAAATTCTGTCCCATAAACCCTCCAGACCTAAAGCTGTTGACTTGATAAGGGAAGACAAGAAAAACAATTTCTTTTAAAGTGTTTTCTCTTTCTCCTTTTTGTGGAATTTGATCAGTGTTTAAGCAACTGTAGCTGATTCCCAGCCCACTTCAAAGCAAAGAGCCCTTCTCTGCGCCTATTTACGAAATTACCTTTGAGAGATTGAAGCATTGGAAACACATTTAGACACAGATTGTGCCTTATATTAGCTCTCCATTGCCCAGTAAAACGGGCTTGGGCGTATCTGAGGCAGCTACCAAAGGAAACTTAAAAACAGATTCTGGCTGAGGCAATTCTTGTGTGATATTCTTGCTTTGGTAAAGAAGAGGGCTAGGGTTTAAGTTCACATGAACCTTAATGATTTTAAGAGTCACATTTTCTTCTTTTGCTCACATTAGGGGAAAAAAATAAACCTCAGATGCCCTGTGATATCCAGTTACGTCAGGTTCTCTTATAAAATGTCAAGACAGCGATACTTGATTTCCTGCCTTGCTTTTCTCCACTTGCACACTGTCTGCTCTTGCCAGGGTTTTTATTAGGGGGAGCAGGTCATTCTGCTGTCCTCTTCCCGCAATAAAAATTATTCGTTCCCTGGTATTTAACCCTTTAAAGACCGAGAAGGGAGTAATTTGATTGTAGAGTTCAGCATAAAACTCCTCTTGGCCTAGGCCAGAATTTAAGGTGTATTAGGAAACACTTAAGAATGCAGCAGCCCTGGTGCTCCTGGGAGCTGGCTGGGTGTTGTGTATTTGGTATAAAAGCGGCTCACATCACCTGCTTCCCTTCTGTGGCTGTATGTTCACCAAGCATCCCTCTAAAGCTAGGTGGTACCTGGCTATGTTAAGAGGGCCAGAGGAAATGTTAACTGGTCAAAACTGTTGGGTAACTAGATTTTTTTTCCTATAACCCATTTTTAATCAGTTAAAATTCTGACATATCTGTCTGTCTGCAGGCAAGGGGCTGGGTTGGGTGGAGACTGTGCCCCTTGCTATGACAGGTGAATGTGTTTGGCCCAAGGAGGCGGAGTATTCTGGAAGAGACCCCTTTGTCCTTCCCCAGTGTTCCGGTTTGCTAATGCTGCCATTATGCAAAATACCAGAAATGGATTGGCTTTTATAAAGGGGGTCTATTTGGTTACAAAATTACGGTCTTAAGGTCACAAAAATGTCCAAGGTAAGGCAGCAACAATAGGGTACCTTCACTAAAGGATGGCCATTGGCATCCGGAAAACCTCTGTTAGCTCGGAAGGCACTTGGTTGGCGTCCGCTTGCTCCCAGGTTGTGTTTCAAAATGGCATTCTCCAAAATGTTGCTCTTGGGCTGTTTTGTCCTCTCTTGGCTGCCGCTCCTCTTCAAAATGTCATTCTTGGTTGCTCTGAGATCCTTTGTGAACTCCTTTATGACTCCAGTGATCCAGTTAACACCCACCCTGAATGGACGGGTAACACCTTCATGGAAATTATCCAATCAAACATTTCACTCAAAGTTGATTGAGTCACATCTCCACGGAAACAATCAAAGGAGTCCAACCTAATCAACACTAACATGTCTGCCCCCACAAGACTGCATTAAAGAATATGGCTTTTTCTGGGGAACATAGTATATACAAACCAGCACACCCAGTAAGTATTGATTGATGTCTTGCCTTATCATAAAAGCCACCATCCTATCATCTTCTGTGGGTTTCCCTAGTCCCTACTGAAATCGAAGGAGGCCTGTGTTCGTTCCTTGGGCTTCAGACAAAAGAAATGGTGCTGGATGGATAGAGTTGATAATTAAAGAGACTCCCTTCTCTCTCTCTTTCTCCTTTCTTCTTCCTTCCCTTTTTTCTTTTCTTTTCTCTCTCTGTCTCTGCCTACCCCCAAGTACCTTGTGTAGTCCTGGCCCATCTCCCCACTCCCTGACACTCAAGGCATCAGGCCTTCTGGGGCTGTCACTGCCACAGCCTGGAGAGACCCACCACAAAACTCTGTTTGAGCTCCGCAGGCTGTGTGAAGGTGCTCTTTGTGGAGTAGAGTGCAGGAAGTTTGGAATCTTCAGGTTGAGAAATTAGGCAGAGAGCAAATGACCTTCTGAGGACTTTGGTTGCAGAAGCCTTGGTGTGAGCCAGCTAGCTGGATCCAGTGTTGGCAGAGGTTCAGGGTGGCCATACAGTTTATTACCCAAACTGGGACTCTGAGAGTGAAAGGGATGCCAATCATAATCACACCAGGACAATGGGTGTGAATCAGACTGTCTGGAGCAAACCAGGGCCCTACGGAGGCCAGTCCCTGGTCCTGCTGGGTTCCATTTTGTTTCTGTAAGAACAGCTTGCCCCATTGGAAGCCTAGGCCAGGGTTGCAAGTTCGAATCTCACAGGGCCAGGCACAGGTGGGGAGGGTGGTGCCTGACGTAAGGAGACAGAGCAGAACTAAGGGTTCATTCCCCATCTATGGGGCATTGGCAACTCAGCATCCACCTGTAGCTAAGTATTGCCAGATCTTCTGATTTTTTTTTTTTTTCAAGAGAATCCAAAAATCTAGATTTACCTACAAAATCTCCCAGCTTTTAAAAGTTGGTGTCTAATTTGAAATTTTTAAAAATGCTATACAGGCCAAACACAACATCTGTGGGCCGCTGCCTGTTGGACCTCCAGCCCAGACCCATTAATTGGTGGTTGTCTTCTGTGTCTCTGAGATCCGGCAACAGGAAGTTTCTTAAGGAAGTTGCCCTGATTGACCACTAGAGAGGTGGGGAAGAGGAGAGAGGAGCTTGACTTGGCTTCAATTGATCATTTATTTGTACAATAAATATTTTTTGAGCATTTGTTCAAAGCACTTTCTCTGTATGCTGGGATTTCTGTTCAACATTTTGGAATGAGCTGTGTCTTCCTCATGCCAGGGGACTCTTTATATCATGCACTGCTGTGATTCCATGTGTCTCTTATGGGATTAGAACCAGAATGGGTGCTGTGGGAGGACTCTCAAGAGCAGGCAAGGGGAGAGAGGAACTGAGGTCCAGTTCTGAGATCCCCAAAAGCTCATTGGATGTTAGCTTGACACAGCAGAAGTCCCCAAGAGGGGGTCGTCACCCAAGGAAAGAGCCTGGAGCAGAGGGAGCCTAGTCAGGGACACTTGTCCTGCATGGTCTCTGACAGTGATCCTAGGATCCTTGGTAGGCAGAAATCACAAAGGAACAGACTGCATTCATTTCCATAGGTGGTGGGACTTTTTACTAGAGCTCTGCATGCTGGGGTGGTTGGATTAGATGACCTCTAAGCTGGTCTTTCATTACCTGGAAAGTCTGATGCCTTGAGGCTGCCACCTGCACATCCAATATCGTCTTGGGCCTTAACTTTCTCTGGTTCATGGATCTGATTTCCGCAGGGCTCCTCAGCAGGTGCTGGCTTATTTGTGCTCTCTGGCAGCTGGACTCAGGTACCCCCAGAAAAGCCAGGACAACTCTGATTATAACAGACTCAGTTGCCTGGGGGTGGTTCGGATGGAGTGGGATGGGGAGAGAGAAAGCCGCTCTTGGAGAGGCTCTCTTGATGTTATGGAATGTCATTTACAATATCTGATCTGTTGCACCATGAATTTTAAATTGGTGGTAATAATGCCTGCCTCACAGGATTGTTTGAGGCAACTAAAGCACAGAGAGCTTACGTAACTTGCTCAAGGCTACACAGCTAGGTAATGAGCTGGGTCCTGGATCAGGTAGTCTGGCTTCCACTGCTCTTTTATCCACTATTCTAAACTGTTAGATTCTTCTTTTCCTTCCGGATGTCTTTTGTTTCCTCTGTTGTTTCTAGGACTGTCAGTGTTCAGATTTTTAATAGCTGGTTTTTATTTTTTTATCCCTATACAATTGGCCAGAAGTAGGAGTCCATCACCATCTGTGAGGGTTTACTGAGCCTCCATGCTTTATGTGGAACTGTACTAGAAACACTCGACCCCAGGGCTGGATTGGCAATAAACTGGGTCTTTCTGCAGAACTTTTGAGGACAAATCACCAACGGGTTGGAAAGAATTTCTTTCAGGAATGGCGACATTTGATTTCTCACCTTGTTAATGCTGCCCCTCACCTTTGTTTTCCCTCTAGTGTCATTCTGAAGTGTGTTAAGTGTATTTTCTGTTCAGTGTCCTAGATAGGAGGTTTCCAAATGATTGTGCCCCCCTCCCCCCACCCCACACCTGCCCCAGTCTCTGGCAACTTGATGGACAGGGCATCGGCCTCTGCTTTGTTCTGGAATAGGGGATCCTGGAGGCGTGAGGGACGGCAGAGGCTGCCAGCATCCCACGACATTTGAAAACCACTGTGCTAAGTAACTGTGAAGCTGTAGTGACCTCAAAATGTACAGAGGAATTGCTTACAAAGTAGGTTTGACATGTTCAGAGGGGCCGGGCAGCTCCTCATGTGAGCACACCGCATTCATCTGGAACCCAAGTGCACGAGCCTGTGTGCAGAGACGGCTCAGTATCCAGTACTCCCGCAACCTTGCTTGTCACTCCGGGAGTTGAACGCCTCCTCGTTTTCTCTCACATGTCCTTTTGCTCGATGGATCATTCTAGGTCAGGCCAGACATCTTTGTGGGAGAAGCTAGGTCCCTGGGCACCAGCCCTCAGACCACTGAGGAAAGGGTGGGGTCCCTGTGTGCAGTTTGTTCTCTGATGCCGATTTGAAATTTGGCGCCCCACTTTAGGATGCTTTGTCCTTTGGGGCTTTTTGTCGATGAACAGTTTTTGTAAGCAATGTCAGCTCAGAGTGACACTTGTCAAGTCATCAAGTAATGATTCTGGATGTATTTTTGCACCTATCATTAAATAGCTAAGACATTAATGTAGCAGATATGCCATAACTCCCTTTCCTGGGAAATCTTTAGCATGTCTATTTGTCACACTTTTAAACAACATTTTAGGATGGCACAGTAATGTTTAAATATTGGCTTGTTTTCAGAATTTGCTGAGCAGAGAACACATTTGACACAATCTTTTGGAGCAATATATATCTGGGCCCTTTGCTTTGTTGTGCTTTAAACTCAGGCTTCTGAGAAACTTCCCTCAGATTTTTAAAAAGGAGTTTTTTTTGTTTTTTTTTTTAACGTTTTTATTAAGGTATAATTGAAGTATAATGAACCGCATGTATTTAAGGAGTACGATTTAATTGATGTGTACATCCATATGTATCCTCCATCACCACTACCAAGGTAATGAACATCCAGTCACCCCAAAAGATTCCTCATGACCCTTGGCAATCCGTATCCCCCCACCACCCCTGCCCCATATTGTTCACTCTGCTTGGAGTCCTGCTCTTCTGCTTTCTGTCACTATGCATTAGTTCACATTACCTAAAATTTTATATAAATTGATTCATACAAGAGGTACATTCCTTTTTTCTGGTTTCTTTCATGCAGCGTAATTATTTTGAGATTCAACTGTGTTTTTGCATGTTTCAATACTTAATTCCTTTTTATTGCTGTGTAACATTTCATTGTATGGATATAAAGGGAAGGAGTTTTGATCTTCATATTTTAAGCAAAGAGTTTTAGGTAAGAATATTAGAAGTAGGTGATTTGTTTAAAATAGTATGTCAATAGGGTACTTGTACACTTGTGGGATTTTTTTGTTTATTTCCATTTTTATAGTTTCTTATGGAAGAGTATTTTGAAAATGTGCTTTAAAAGAGCAAATATTTGTTTAAAACACATTTGGCCCTAAATTTTCCACAATTAATTAAATCAATAAATATTTAATGAATGTCTACTCTGTGCCAGGCGTGGTGGTACCCGCAGGACATAGAAGGAAGAAGAGACTTCATGTCTCAGCCAGTAGTTGATTTGCTTATGAGGTTTCACCAGCAGCTAAATTAGTGGCACCACATCCTATGTGGGATCTAGTTGCAGCATTTTTAGACACATAACTGTGCCATCTTTGCAAAAATGTTGAGGTCTTGCCTTCTACAGTGTTTTCCTGGAAAGACACTATTTTCAGATTGTGCAGAATGTTGCAGCAGATATCTCTTCCCTGTCCCCGAAATCTTCCATGGCCCAGATGGGGATGGAACCTCAGAGCTGCAGTTTCTGTGGTTTTCTGATTCCTGATTCCTGCTCTTTGGGAGAGGGGGAAGCAGAGCCTTGGGCGGTAGGGGGTGGCGTGTAGGCAGGTAGTTAACCACCTGATTCCCTCATCCTCACAAAGCCACACACAGAAAAGGGGGTGGAGTTACCACGGGAGTTCTGGTCCCTGCGTTTGGAAGGCGGCCAGCGAGAGCAGCGATGCAGGTGTGGCTGGGGAGTTGGAGATGTGCTTCCTTTTCCACTGTTCAACGGATCACTCCTGAAGGGAGTCTTCTGTGTGTGAGAAAGTCACCCGGAGAGCCTGTGATTAATAGTCACCAACTGTCAGAGACGGGACCTCTTACATACTGGTCGAGCCTGCCCATTTTATAGATGGGGAAGCTGAGGCTCAGAGAGGGGAAGTAGCTTGCACATGTCACTGATAGCAGAACTGGGACTCGGGAAACGCAGGCGCTGCTGGAGACTGCCACTGTCACAGTCTGTGAGGGTGGAAGTTTCAAGAGGCTTGGCAAAATTTGGTGGGCCTAGGAAAGGAACCATTCATTGCTTAGCCTGTGCTTAAAGCTGCTTGTACTATTAAAAGTAAAAAAGACATCAAATACATTGTCCCCAGATGATGTTTCTAGAATGTTCTCTCAGTCTCCCAATCCTGCCACTAACTTGTTCCAGGAATAACTTCAAAATTCAGGGGTGGGTGGTCAGCAGCCCTGTTGGGCAGAATTTTCTGGCGTGTGAGTGAAAGGCAGTAGGCAGCACCTTGCATCCGTGTAGTACTTCTCGGTATGAAAGGCCTTCATGTGCCGTCTCGCACGTGAACCCCTCAACTGTCTGCCCAGATAGCCCCTTTGTACAGGTGAGGAAACTGGCCTCTGAGGTTGGGAGACCTTGCCTAAGGCCTCCAAGAGGGCAGAGAGAGAGCCAGATTTGGAATCCAGGTCCCAGTACCAAGATGATGTTGTTTCCACCATATCCCCTCATCAGGTGGGTGGGGTATGCAGGGCAACCCCACATGGCACAGTGGGTGTGGAGTTTAGAGCTTATCTCTTCTCTCCTGCCTGCTGTGTGACCTTGTGGAAGACACTTAACCTCTCTGAGCTTCCTCATTCCCCTTTTGGAAAATTGGGAACCTGTCTTACAGGATTAAAGACTATACATACAAAGTGTTTAGCACAGAACTTGCTTATAGAAAGCAATTTGTAATTGTTACTGCCTTATGAAGCTGGGGCAAGTTTGGGGAAAGCTAGCCTTGAATAGGGGGTCTGTAAAGCGGAAATGAGGACAGATGTGTACATCCCTTGGGGTGTCTTTGGCCCTGCGTCTCACACACAGAATCTTAAATGTTTCCTGGTTTGGGCCATTAGCCCTTGATGCTTTGTAAAGGAATTCAGGAAGATCAAGGTGCTTGCACAGAGTAAGCCCTCAATGAATGCAGGCTGGCTGATCAAGTGCCCTCCCTGTAGGTGGTTGCTTGGAGCAGCAGAGTTCATGCACCTCTATACTCACACACACTCTCTCTCTCTCTCTCACACACACACACACACACACACAATTTAAATAAAATAGGACAAAATCCTGGCAGAGACCAGGCTTCAAAGGCGATAGATATTCAGGCACAGGATGGTGGCCAGGGCAGCCTCTCCGTCTTTGGGGGTGAGGTCTGGAGGGGGCGCGATAGGGCCCTCAGGTTGGAGGTAGCTTTCCCACTGCACGCCCCTTCTCAGGGCTGAGTGGGGATCAGTGCAGACTTAGGGGAAAGTGGGTGGGACCTTTCTCTCAGACACGAGGATGGAATCCCATCACCTACGCCTAGCCGGCTTCCCTTGTGTTTTGCATTTTTCTTGGAGGTCATCTCCATTGAAGCAGTTGGTACTCTGAGTGGGTGAAAGGGGAGACTGAGCTCATTCCCTCCGTTGGGAGAGCCAGCAGCCCCCTGTCTCAGGCTGGGTCAGTTGGGTCAGCATTCGGAGAAGAGGTGCTTCTCCATCTCTCCCGCCTTCTGCCTCAAATCGGGAACAGGGAGTATCCGGAACAACTCGGGCGGGCAATGGCTGGGGTGATCAGGAGCTAGATAACACCTGACTCATGAAGGAGTTAAGTGGTTACAGACAGGCAGAGGGTGAAGGGCACCGTCTTCAGGGGTGAGACATGAACACCTGTGCAAGACACACACACACACACACACACACACACACACACACACACACACACACACACACACACACACACACACACACACACACACACACACACACACACACACACACACACACACACACACACACACACACCACCCCCCTCACCCCCACCCCCACCCCCAGGCTGCATGGTGGCTTCAAGCCTCCAAGCTTACCGTGCATGGCCCAATCTCTCTGTGGTCCTTCCTGGCTCTCCTTGCAACTTCCAGGGAGCCTGTTTGAGGAGTCCAGGATTCACTTCCTGTCTTCAGCCCTTGTTGAATGTTCCCCTTCATTGTTACCAAACAGTCCAGCCCCAGCAGTGTGTGGTGTCCTGGCTGGAAAGACAGGCCACGATGGTGTGCACAGCCCCACCAACTGGGTGCACTGAGGCCGGGAAACGTGAGAACTCGGTCACTCCTTCGCAGAAGCCACTCTGTTCTCCCTGCTCTTGGTAGGAGCCCCTGTCCATTTGGTCATGGCATTAGCCTCTTTGTTCAGTTATGCTGATCACTGAGTTTTACAGTGAGGGTCACAGATAGATAGTTTGAGATGATCCTGGAGTACAAAATAGAACACTTGGGTTCACACAGAAGGATCCTTGGGTAAATGTCATCCCCCTGGGCCTTAGTGTCCTCAAGCATGTGGGGGGAATGGAGCTGTGTGTGGAATGGCTGATCTTTAGAAGCCCCTCTTCCCTACCCCCCAGCACCAAAGTCCTGTGGTTCCAGAGCCTGGAATATGACACAGGGGGTCATTTATATTTGCTCCTGGTGTCCAGATTGAATTCCACCACAGCCACCCACACACGTGGGCCCCACTGTGACCCATCTCGTTCATTTCACAACCTCTGACTTTTGCGGTCAGCAATTCTGCAGCCTCCCTCACCTTTCTGGGTTGGAACAACTTTCTCTTTCAGGAGGTTGTTTGATATCCTTTTTAATTATTTTATAGCACATTATAGCTGTGATGGCTACTGTTTTGTTGATGCTGCTGTTGGGTTTTTTGCATCCAACCTGCAGAAAGAGTCAAAGTTCTGAAGTTTTCTCTCAATGTTTTTCCATGTATAGTAGAGAAGAAAGGAATTTTTGTTGGTAGTTCACATTCTTGATTTATTTGCTCTGCTGTGAATGATTCAGATTTGTTTTCTGCAAGGCCCTGAAGGCAGTGAGGAAGGGAAAGTGTAGACACAGACAGCTTTAAGCTTCTCCCCACCCTAAATGAATAGATTACACAGGTATCTGGACTGTCACTGCTAGAAGGCAGTGACACTAGAGATCTGGTGGAAACTCTCATTTTATAGAGGGAATGACCCATGCCCAGAGGTCCCCCACCACCACACATCAGCAGCACAGCCAGAGTGAGGACCGCAAACTTCCAGTCTCCTAAGGAGTGGCCCAGAGCCTTGGTCCCCTCCCCAGTACAGTCCAGGTGTCTGCCTGCTTTCTCTTCTGGGAAAACCATCCCTGATAAAATCTCCATTCAACAAGGACTTATTGAGCAGATCTGTTGCAAAGCCCTCAATCTGATATCATCCTACAACTTAGCCACAGATAACTTTGTTTCTCTCTGGTATGACAAGTGAAGTGGGCAGAACTTCCTCATTCAAAAACATTTCAGCTTCATGCACTTCCCTGCTGGCTACTTTAGCGTAACTAACCGGCACCTGCAGCTCAGCATTGTCCCCCTGCTGTTTTAATCGTGCCTCTCAAGACCAGCTGATTGCTTAAAGAAAACGTTTGGTGTCAGGTCTCTGGCAGTAATGTATGTGACTGTGGATCCCTGCCTGCCCTTCCCTTCCAGGCATGACTTCTTGATTGGGTTCAGAAAGCTGTGGTGCAACATTAGGTTTTTCTTTGTTTCCTACATCTTCTGATAGATGCTGTGGAGTTTAGCCAGTGTTGATGTACAGAGTAATAATTCCCTTATCACCTACTTTTGAGCAAATGAAACATGCAAACCCCATGTGCCATCTGGGATGCAGGAGAAGTTAAGCTGGGTGTCCTTGCTCTCAAGGAGTCAGTTGGCCTAGTTGGAAAGGAAGCCAATCCGAAAACATGGAAGTTGCTTAACCTTTTCAAGCCTTTGGTACTAAATGATGATGAGTTTGCTTGTAGGACAGTCAGGACTGTAAGACTCCAGGGAGGAGGGATGACGAGAGATCATTCTGGGCAGAAAGGGTGATGGAACAGGATAGCTTTTGAGCTGAAGGAATAATTGGGCTTGTTATGGGCTAGAGAGAGAGCCTCTGTACCCACTCATCATCTTGGCATCTTGCTGCCGAAGGATCTCTGTCTTGGGGCTCTGGAAACCATGAGTTCAGATGCTCTGGCTGCAATGTATTACCCCTGTGACTTGGGTGAGTTCAGCATTTTGAGCTTCAGTATCTGTTGGGCCTCATGACATCTTGCTATCTTGGAAGCAGGGATCCAGTGAGCTGTTAGGTGGACATGGCTGGGGCTAATGGGCTGGGAATCCTTACCTGGAAGCCTGTCTGCATTCCTCGTTGTAGCTGCTTTAGGGATGCAGCTTTAGCCAAAAGCCCTTTGGTTGATGAGGCCTGCTTAAGCACCTAAGGACTATCACCACCCTAACACTGTAAGCTCTTGCCTGGCTTGTCTGAAGTCCCTTATTTATTTGGAATTCCTACCTTCCTGCCCACAGGGGTTCTTTGCTGTCTTAGGTGCAGTTGCCCCCAATGACCCAGAACCTTTTGTTTAGGTACAATAGGAAGTCTGTACCCTTAGACAGGAAGGAATGCTAATTGGCTGCCTAACCGTGTTCAGGGCACCAATGCCCAGAAAATGCAGGACACCCATTCCTTGTTACCATTTCGGATGGAAACTGCTTATGTAAGCTTGTAAAGCTTTGGTCTAGAAATAAGCAGAGTGTGGAATGTTAGTGATTGGTGTCCTGCAAATGCTACATTTTCTGTGTTCAAAGGTAGTTATTGAGCTCCATGGTACTTAACCTAGCTTTTTCTAGAAACATCATTTCCCATCCTTCCCTTACTTCCGGCTACCCAACTCTCACCCTGCAGTGGCTGAACGGAAAAGTTTGAGAATTCTGAAGACTTTGGGGACTCTTTTAAAAGCAAGGGAAGAGTTGTAAATGTGGTACAAGTGAAATGTGGGAATGTTCCTTTCCCAATCCACATTCTATGATATTTTGCTGGAAATTGTTATAAAATAGGAGCTTGAGTGAACACTTGTCCAGAAGCACTACTTCTCAGTTCCAGAGTTGCTGAGTTGCCCAGTTTACCCTTTGCCTGTTCTGTAGCACTTGTGACATAGTTTTATCTCTCCGACCAGTGACTCATAATTAAGGAAGTCAAAACTGTGCAATTAACCCAAAACCTCCTTCTTTGCCCTCTTCACCTCTTCTCCGAACCCCCATCTCCCTTGGTCACGAATGCCTGCCTGACATTTTCTCTTAAGTCTTTGGAAACTTTTAAGATTTGTTTTGATAGAACAAGGCAACTGGTTATCGTCATCATCGCCTGGTTCCACTTGTTTAACCCCAAAAGTCTGTGCGGATCTTCTCCTTTAAAAAAAAGGAAGAACGAAAACCCCACCCCAAACGTGCAGTCTGCCCACAGGAAGTGATTCATGGTGTGCCGATTCAGGCCGGTGATGGGGACAGGAGGTGGGAGGCTGGGAACCGGGGCTGGGAAAAGAGGGCTGAGCCGGGATACTCAGAGCTTAATGGTTTCTGCTTTGTAGAAGAAAGTGAAAAACAGAGTGACTAAGAGTCTTGTAATAAGAATTGTTTGTTTAGTGAACTGAGCAAATACTGAAGTTCACCAGCAGATAAGCCATGAGAAATTGCAGTTGTCGCAGAGGCGACTTTTCGGTGCCCTGCCCCCACCCCACCCCCTTTTCTTGGTGGTTTTTTTTTTTTTTTTGAAAGCAAAGATATTTCTCAGTTTTAAGGCATTTCTTGGTACGTGGTTGAGATCTGTATTTTGATCGCACCCTGTCATCTCTAAGCCTCAGTTTTCTCTTACGTCCAGAAGAAAGTCATCTAAGATGAGATGATTAGCTAACAATATTCAATATCTCTTTATTTCCCCTTTTCCCTTCTTTTCTTTTCTTCTTTTTTTTTTAAATTCAGTTTTGTTGAAATACATTCACACACCATACTATCATCCATGGTATACAATCCACTGTCCACAGTATGATCACATAGTTATGCGTTCATCACCACAATCTATCTCTGAACATTTTCCTTACATCAGAAAGAACCAGAACAAGAATAAAAAATAAAAGTGAAAAAAGAACACCCAAATCATCCCATCATCCCACCCCATTTGTCCTTTACTTTTTATCCCCATTTTTCTACTCATCCATACACTAGATAAAGGGGTTGTGATCCACAAGGTCTTCACAATCACACTGTCACCCCTTGTAATCTACATTATTATATAATCTCTTCATTTCCCCTTCTTTTTACCTTTCCTTCCAAAGTCAGATTGTCAAGGCTGCGAAAGAGCTCTCCCTAAATGCTCATTTTCTTGCTCCACATGGAACATCACGTTGTCATGTAGAAAAGGAATCCTTTCTGTCAGACGTGCTGCTACATAACAAATTAATCCATTTCCCCAAAGTAGTCTGTAAACAGAGAGCCTCTGGGGGTCGCCATGGAAATAAGCTGCAGGTGGTCCCAGATGCTGCCCGATCACCCAGCAGCTGAGAAGAGGCCTCTGAACACACAGGCTTCCCGACCTGGTTCCAAACTGTCCTGTGTGAGGGGGCTGTGGGGGTCGGGGCGCTCAGTAATAAACACTGGGGTGGAGTGAACTTCTACCTTAAGCTCATCAGAACATTGTCAAGGGCTGTGAGTACTCCAAGTGTTCCAAGAGTGACCTCTTATGAAACAAGCAATCTTCAGAATTATCTTCACTCCAAGTGAATGTTAGGCAGCAGAGTTTTCCAGCAGAACGAAATGGCCATCGGAAGGTTCTGTGAAGTCTGGCAACTTTTCCCAAACTTGCAGTAATGGGAGGCCAAACCAGAGCTCTGCAACATCTTCCATTCACAACTTGAATCTCTTATGCTCCTGCTGACACCTGAGAAAGAGCAATCCCCCTCAACCGGGTGCTGCTGAGAAAAAAAAAGTTTGTGAAAACCAAAGTTGTTAAATAGAAAGTTTCCAAATGAAATACACGCGCCTTCCCGCCTTCCCGCCTTCCCGCCTTCCCGCCTTCCCGCCTTCCCGCCTTCCCGCCTTCCCCTCCCCTTTTCCTTCCCTTTTCCTTTCCTTCCCTTTTCCTTCCCTTCCCTTTTCCTTCCCTTCCCTTTTCCTTCCCTTCTCTTTTCCTTCCCTTAACCTTTCTTCCTTCCTCCCTCCCTTCCTTCTTCCTTTCCTTTCCTTGCCTCCTCTCCTTACATCCTTTTCTCCTTTCCTTTTCCTTCCTTTCCTTATTCCCTTCCCTCCCCTCCCCTCTACTCCCCTCCCTTTCATTCCCTCCCTCCCTCCCTTTCTTCCTTCTACCTCTCCCCTTCCTCCCTTTTTAATGTAACCACCTCCTTTGCTTGGGGAAGGAGAGGAGAGGAAGACAGTTGTCTCACTGGAAGGAAGGGAGAATCTCTGCTGATTCAAACACTGTGTGTGCTGCAGTCATGGAGAACTGGGTTAGGTTCAAGGCCTGGCAGTGTTTCTTGGTGCTCTAGGCCATTTGGGGCAGGTCATCCAATGTCACAAGAACTTTTCATCTGTAAAAGGGGAGTAATGATCCTCACCTAGAGGATTGCTGTGCTCAGTGAGACAATGAGTAAGATGTTCTGAAGGCATAAATTGCTTCTGCTTTCCCCCATCGTGCCCGCCCCCGAGTATTTTCCTAACTCTGTGGTTCCTGGGGAGGGGAGAAGGATGGTGAGGAGAAAATTTGCCTACCACAGGACATTTGGCAGTGCCTAGACTACCGAATTTTTGGTTATCACAACTGGGGTGGGTGTGCTAGTGGCACCTGGTGGGTAGAGGCCAGAGATGCTGATAAACATCCTGCAATGCAAAGGACAGCCCCTCCCCTTGCCAACACACGCACCAAAGAATTATCCAGCCCCAAGTGTTAGTAGTTCCAAGGTTCAGAAACCCTGGGTCTTGCCTTACTCAAAGCTTGACTCAGAAAAATTCTCAGTTTGCTTCTACAGAGGATAATTGAGCTGAACTTTCTCCATAAATCTACCTCCCCTGTTTCCAGAAAGTATATGCTCTGAGCTCACCCCAGCCCTTGGGAGGGGGGATGCCCTGAGGGTCAGATACTCACCTTGCTGCCTGTGGGGGCTGGGTTAACCTGCCTTTCTCCTCAGAGGGTCCACCCAGAGTCTCCTGCAACCTAGAGGGCTTGTGCCCTGGTTCTCCATCTGCCTGAGCAGACTGCTCTGGAGAAAATAGATGGGGAAACCTAAACACAGTGGGGAGGAGTGAAGAAGAGACTGGCTTCTGGTCCCGAACCTGGCATTTTATTTGGTTTCCCCCCAGATGGGCAGCACTAAGGCCTGAGGCACCAGATTTTGTCCCTTTGCAAGTTCAGATGGAAGTTTAGTTGCTAGTGGTTCTGTGATGGTATCAGGAGCTATGAAATCCTGTTGTCAGTTCCTCACAGGCCAGTCTAAACTGGAATATTAAAAACATACCTAGGGAGGACGGAAGAAGATGGCAGCATAGAAAGGAGTAGAAGTTAAGTTAGTTTCCCCTGGAGCAACTAGTAAACAACCAGGAACAACTAGTAAATGATCTGGAATAACTGCTGGGGATGACCGTGACTGTCCACACATTGTACATCTCAACCTGGACTGGGAGGAATGCCTGAGATCACAGCATGGAATCTGAGTAGAAACCGCAGATCTGAGCCAGGAGTCCCCCCCCCCCCCGCCCATGGCAGCCCAAACAGCAAAGCCTCACTGTGATAGAGAGCAGTGAATATACTTCAGGCCAGCTCCAACTGAGGTTTTAATTGGCAAACGTGGACTGCTCAATGCAAGCTGCAAATCCCCAACAAGTAGGCAGAGACTTTTAGTGACGACTCCCCTTGAAGAGCCAGGGGATTTCTCTGTCTTGGGAGGGGGAGCCCAGAGGACTGGGTACTATCTCTGGCCGACGGGTGAAACTGGGGACTGTGGACTGACCCTTAAAGGGGGCTTTCTGTCCCTTTTTCTCTCTCTTTCAACCTGAGCAGCTCAGTGGAGAAAGCCCCAGCCATTTTAAGCTTGCAACGCTCTGACCCAGACAAGGGTGGAGATAGCAGAGTTGGAGAGACAAAGAACCTATTTAAATGCAGATGATAATTCCCTAGGGGGGGTGTATCTTCCCTAAGAGGAAAGAGGTGGTACCCAGCTCTACTACCTGTCTTCCATTCAGAACCAGACCCCAGAGCCTGGGGGGAAACAGCCACGGCCACACCTTGTTACACAGTAAGGAGCGACAGATTGACAGGCACCACCTGTTGGGCAGGTTAGGAAAAGCACAGCGGCTTGAGGCCTCACAGAGTGTGTCAGTCTTCTAAGAAATATCCTCAGGGAAACCAGATACTGAATATTTCCTCCTTCTGGGACCTGAGCCCATTCTGGTCTGGGAAGACCTGATTGGGTAACCAAGGAAACCAGATGACTAGACAACAGAAAACTACAAACTACACTAAGGAAAATGAAGTTATGGCCCAGTCAAAGGAACAAACTTATGCTTCAACTGAGATACAGGAATTGAAACAACTAATGCTAAATCAATTCAAAAAGTTTAGGAAAGATATGGCAAAAGAGATAAAGGCTATAAAGAAAACACTGGGCATACGTAAGGTAGAAATTGAAAGTTCAAAAAAAACAACTGGCAGAATCTATGGAAATGAAAGGCACAACACAAGAGATGAAAGACACAATGGAGACATAGAACAGCAGATCTCAAGAGGCAGAAGAAAACACTCAGGAACTGGAGAACAAGGCACCTGGAAACCTACACACAAAAGAACAGATAGAGAAAAGAATGGAAAAATATGAGCAACACCTCGGAATCAAATGACAACATGAAAGGCATGAATGTATGTGTCATGGGTGTCTCAGAAGGCGAAAAGGGAAAAGGGGCAGAGGCAATAAAAGAGGAAATAATGAAAATTTCCCATCTCTTATGAAAGACAGAAAACTACAGATCCAAGAAGTGCAGCATAACCCAAACAGAATAGCTCTGCATAAGCCTACACCAAAACACTTAATAATCAGATTTTCAAACGTCAAAGACAGAATCCTGAAAGCAGCAAGAGAAAAGCGATCCATCACATGCAAAGGAAGCTTGATAAAACTGTGTGGATTTCTCAGCAGAAACCATGGAGGCAAGAAGGAAGTGGGGTGATATATTTAAGATACTCAAAGAGAAAAACCACCAACCAAGAATCCTATATCCTTCAAAACTGTCCTTCAAATATGAAGGATAGTTTAAAATATTCTCTGACAAGCAGACAATGAGAGAGTGTGTGAACAAGATACCTGCGCTACAGGAAATACTAAAGGGAGCACTACAGACAGATAGGAAAAGACAGGACAGAGAGGTTTGGAGCACAATGTTGGGAGATGGTAGCACAATTAAGTACACTGAACAAAGATGACTGTGAGTATGGCTGAAAGAGAAAGGTTAGGGGCATGTAGGACACCAGAAGGAAAGAGGAAAGCTAAAGACTGGGACTGTATAACTCAGTGAAACCCAGAGTGCTCAACAATTGTGATAAAATGTACAGGTATGTTTTTTCATGTGGGAGAACAAATGACAACCTTGCAAGGTGTTAAAAATAGGGAGGTATTGGGGAAAAATAAAATCAATGCAAACTAGAGATTATAATTAACAGAAACATTGTATTCTGCTTCCTTTAATGTAACAAAGGCAATATACCAAAGCTAAGTGCATATAAGAGGGGGACACAAGGGAGGGGTATGGGACTCTTGGCATTGGTGATGTTGTCTGACTCTATTCTACTTTGGTTGAATGCTATCTTTCCTTTGTTGCTTCCTAGCTGTCATTTTTTTTTTCTTCTTCTTTCTTTCGTCTCTTTACCTTTTTTGACTCTTTATCCTGCTTTGTGGAAGAAATGGAGATGTCCTTATATAGATAGTGGTGAGGGCGGTCAATACATAAATATGTGACTATACAGGGAACCACTGATTGTTTACTTAGGATGGAATGTATGGTGTGTCAACAAAACTGTCTTTAAAAAATGGTTGATGAAGAAACCTTAAGGGCACAATATTGAGTGAAATAAGTCAGGCACATACGGACAAATATTGCAGGGTCTCACTGATATAACCTAATTATAATATGTAAACTCATAGACATGAAATATAGCCAGGATATAAAATGAGGCTAAAGAATGGGGAGCGGTTGCTTATTATGAGCAAAAATGTTCAACTAGTTTGAACTTAAATGTTTGGAAATGAACAGAGGTGACAGTAGTACATTGTGAGAATAACTAACAGTGGTGATTGGTGTGTGAATGTGGTGGAAATGGGAAGCTCAGAGTCACGTATGTCACCAGAAGGAAAGTTAGAGGTTAAAAGATGGGAATGTATAAAACAGTGAACCTTGTGGTGGGCAATGTCTGTGATTACCTGTACAAATATTATAAATCTTCCATGAACCAGAACAAATGTATAGCACTGTAACTAGAAGTTAATAATAGAGGGACATATAGGGAAAAAATATACCTACTGCAAACTATATACTACAGTTAATATTTTAACATTCTTTCATCAACATTAACAAATGTCCTATACCAATACTGTGAGTAGACAATGGAGCGGGGGTGGTTAGGGATATGGGAGGATTTGAGTTTGTTTTTTTTGTCTTTATTTCTTTCCTGGAGTAATGAAAATGTTCTAAAAATTGAAAAAAAATTGTGGTGATGGATGCACAGCGGTATGATGGTATCCTGGACAATTGACTGTATACTTCAGATTGTTGGATAATTGTATGGTATGTAAAGAATATCAATTAAAAAAAAAACATGCTTAGCTTACTTGCAGAACTTACTGAGAACACTTATGAAACTGGGGTTAAGCACATGGACACTGAGGTAAATTTACAGCAAAACCTTCACAATCCAAAACCTACCCAACCACAAGCTCCCCTAGCCAGAGCTCTTCTTGGTGGCACCAAATGAGCAAAACAGTCTGATGCTAGAAATGGAGTTTAAAAAAACAAACAAAACAAAACACTCTGAGAGTTTCTTGGAATAGTATGTTCAGTGTACATTCCAATTTCTTTTTGTAACTTTATTTTAATATAATTTCACACCTCAGAAAGTTGCAATTATCGAACAAGAGATTATAGTATATACATCCTTAACTCAGAGTCAACAGTTGCTCAGTCCCATTTATTTAAACAGCTGTTGTCATTTTGAAGAGTGAGAGCTTCAGATAATTTAAGATTCAGTGCAACAAAGAAAAAGTTGTTTCACTGTACTTGGCTTATCGAGGTGGAAAAGTGGGCTCACATACATTTTACAGACTTCATCAGCATGATCCCAGCAACATAGCATTCAACAGGCCATGGTCCTGCTCTGCCTCAATTTGTTGAGTGGCCTTGAGCAAGTTGCTTAGTGTATCTGAATCTGTTTCCTTAACCACAAAACGAAGAGAATGAACCAGGTGCTCTCAGAGGTTCACTGTATCCCAACTGTCTACAGTGCTACAAAGTGGGTTTTCAGGTGGACACTTAGCTTCCGCTGACCAGGGCATTTTGTTCCCTGAATGCTGGGCCACTGTGGGTCATCACCCACAGCCAGAGAGAACTTAAGCCCAGAACAAAGGATGCTTTGGATTTGACTATGTTTATCAAAGGGAATGGATGCTGGAGTACCCTAAAATCAAATGTCACTCTGGAAGGTAGTGTTTTCAGGGCTTTGGTTCTATTAAGTAGTTGTCATGGGGCTGTGCATTGCATGGAAGAAATAAAGGCGTGTTCTTATAGTTGCGTATTAAAGAGTAGTAGGAAGGGAGATATTTCGTTGTGGACCACTGTAGTTCAAAGGCCAAATGGAATAAATGTAAGGGACCTTTTCAAGTCTCCAGCAGCATTTTTTTTTTTTTTTTTTTTTTTTTTTGCCTTCCTAGAAGATCTGATAACTGAGAACCTAACCTGAGCTTAAAGTGACTTAGGTCTTTCTTTCATTTTAGACCAAAGGCCCCCCTCCCCCCCAAAAAATACCCCACATAGAACATGAAATTTTAGAAGAGTGGAATATAAAGATTTTATTGTAGGTGAGTGAACACAGGGAAACAGGGTAACTTGATTGTTGTCAAAGGGAGAGAAGAGAGGATTCCATTAGTACGAGAGCGGAAGTATTAACTATTCAGGGCAGATGGGTATATCTGCACCATGTATGTTTTGGGCAGCATGTGGATGTGTGTGAGTTTGTGTCATTAATTGGTAGCCCCAAGATGGGAACAACCCCTGTTTCTCATACTAAAATGTAGCAGATGTTAGGAAAAAAAAAAAAAAGTAAAGATACAGAATAAAATGAGGTGAAATGGATGCCAGAGATTTGGTTTTTGAGTTAATAATTGCTACTTGGACTCCTAAAAAAATCGGACGTCTGTTGAATTTTGCACAAGTCCATGTTTTACCCAGCTTGACTCTGAAAGCCTAATGGATTGTTTCCCATAAACAAAAGCAAAACTTCTCTGGAATAGTGAGGTCTTATCTTGGGATCATATTGAAGGTCGGGAAATAATGGTATGTCCCATTTAGAGTTAAAGAAAAGAGTCTTACAGCCTAGATTCATATCCTACCTTCACTTGATTCTAACTCTGGGCCTTAGGAAAGTTGCATAACCTCTCAGGCACTCAGTTTTTCCATTAGTATATGAAGGTGCTGATACTTACAAGTTTATTGGGGGGCCTGGTGTTGCAGTTAGTGCATCAGTCAGCTAGTGCTGAGTAAGAAGCCGCCACCAAAACTCAGCAGCATGGAACCACCATTGTTTCTGCTTACTCATGTTTATGTGGCTTGCCTTTAACTTGGCGCCTTGTTGCAGGTTTGGCTCAAGTCCTCTCTGGGTGGTTTCGTTCTGGGGCCCAGGCTGAGGGGCAGCCATGACAGAGGTGCAGGTGGGCAAACAGAAATATAAGTGATTGCCCTAGCCCTTCTGCTCTCGTTCCATTAGCCAAAGCAAGTCAACAGCCTACCCCAAAATCAAGGGATAGGAATGTATGCTACACCCATGTGGGAGGAATGTCAAAGCCCTATGGCACAGGATGTGGATATGGTACAAGTGTGTGTGGGTGACAAATAGGGCCACTCATTCAGTCTATCACAGTTATAAAGTGACCGACATTGTGCCTGCACATGGTGGTGGTGATTTCTGCTGTTGTTGTTACTACTACCCAACAGGCAAGTCTTCCCTGAAGGAGGTCAGAAAGTTTAGTATTGAACATATGTGTGTTAAATAGAAGTGCTTTCAAGGAAATATGTTAGTGCTAACAAATCTATTTCTTTACCTCCTTGTCCCCTGAAACTGACCTGGTGCCTGGGGTATGGTAGGTGTTCAGTAACTTTTCGTTGCTTGATAAAAGGCTATGCAGCAGGGGAAAACAGAAAAAGCCCCGTTCACTCCATTTCACCCCCAGCTCCTCCCCATTTTTCAGTACCGATCTGGGTTTGAGTTCTGGTTTTGCCTTTTATAAATCATATTACCTTAGCCAAGTCCCTTTAGTTCTCTGACCTAGACAAGCATGGGGTCTACTGGGGTTTTGCTCATTTGTGTATTCTCACATCGCGGTGGTGGGCCTGGCACACAGTTATGCTGAATAGATCTTGGCGTCTTTCTGGAACATATCTGCCCTGCTCCCAACCTTCTTCTCCACCCCCATGTCCAACTTCACTGTTATTTTGTTTCAGCCCCCAGATGACTGTGGGTGGCTGATCCCTGGTAAGAGAGGGAGTGAGTGGGGTTTGGAATGAAATGTGCCCCAGAACCCCTCCTCTCTGAGACCCTGGGAAGTTTCTGGCGGGCTCCACCCCCTCCATCGGCTTTGGACTCTGGTGTGTCCATATCCTTGACCGTGGCTCCCACCACTGTTTTGGGACACTTTATGGGTCCCACTTGGAGTCAATGGGAGGAAACCTAACTTCCTGCCACAGGAAATGGTCCAGCTAGTGAAGAATATATTTGATTAAAGCCTTCTTTCTCAAGAGCTTGAGGGAGTTGCTGGAGAAGGACTTTTGGGGGTCTCTGACCAGGAAGCCAGTGGGTATGGGAAGAGATCTCATTCATAAATGGGGAGGGGGCCCAAAGGCAGCAAGTTCCCAGGACTGCACTCTTAGCCCCAGCAGCTGGTCTTGGGCTAGGAGGAAGGGCTGGGTCAGGGAGAAAGTGGGTCATAAATAGACCCTTTTCTGCAGCTGAGCATGTTTATGGTAACATCAGCCTAGAATTAAACTTATTTATTGGATTTACTTAAAATGGGCCTGGTGCCCTGCAGACTTGGGAGGGTGTGTACCATACACATTAACTAAATTAAATCCAACAGCCAAAACTCGCAATTCACTATTATTTTGGTAAGCATTGGTGAGTATTTTGAGTGAGACAGAGGGGAAAAAAGCAGGAAGAAGACCAGGGCTGGCTCTGGGAAGTCCAGAATTTGAAGGAAGAGGAGTAGTCACTGATACATAGAAGGAAGCAAATAAGATGCCCTCCCTCTTATGAGCTGGGGAATCATATGGCCCACAAGCCACACATGGACCAGATGACTTCTGGAAAATACCAAGCCAGACGGTGGTCATGTGCTTGTGGGCTGGAGGGTGGGAGCATGCCTGTGTCCCTGCAGTCAGCGTGCCCAGCCCGGCTGGGGCAGAGCACCCACCTGGCAGCCAGCAGAGCTGGGCTCTAGCTCCAGCCCCACTGCATGCTGCCGAGTGATGCTGCCATGTGAGCTCGGCCTCTCGGGCCTGCTGGCTCCTCAGCAGGGAGGTGGGACTTACAGGGCTGGTGTCCTTACCCTCACAGCACCATGGTAGGAATGATCTGAAATACGGTCCACAAAAGCCTTGTGAAAACTAAAATTTCCAGGCAGACATCAGGCCTCATTGTGACCCGCCCAGCTCTGCACCCAGATCACTGAAGCACGGGAGGGACTGTGTGCCTGATTTTGCTGGCACTGCTATAGCAGCACAGGTAGCATTAGATACACAGCGATAGAATGCTATCATTTATTGAGTTCTTACTATGAGCCAAGGGCTTGCTGAACAGAATATCATTTAGTCCTCCCAACAATCCAATAAAGGGGCTTATATTTCAGATGAAAAAAATTAAGACTGAGGCATTAAGTGATTTGCTCAGGGTTATACAATTAGCAAGCACAGTCAGGATTTGAATATGGATTTATCCAAGTCCAAAGCCCTTGCCTTTTTTTTTTTATTATTGAGGTAAAACTTACATGCAACAAACATGCAATATTTAAAGAGTGCAATTTTTAAATTGTGTATACACTTACATATACTTGTAAAACCACCACTACAATCGGGGATAATAAATGTACCTGCTACCCCCCAAAGTTTCTTTGTACCCCTTGATAATCCCTCACTTCCACCCCTCTTCACCCCACTCCCCCCATCTCCAGGCAACCACTGATCTGCTTTCTGTTATCATAGATTAGTTTGTATTTCTTTACTTTAAATTATGCAGTTTTACATACATGAAATCATACAGCGAGCACTCTTTTGTTAGTCTGGCTTTTTTGACTCATAATTATCTTGAGATTCAACTATGTTGTTTCCTGTATCAGTAGTTCATTCTTCTGTTGCTGAGTAGGAGGAGTCCATTGTCTGATTATAACAGTTTATCCATTCACCTGTTGATGAACACTGAGTTATTTACAGTTTGGGGGTGTTACATATAAAGCTGGTATGAATGTTTGTGCACAAGTCTTTTGTTTCTCTGGGGCAAATACTTAGGAGTGAGGTGGCTGTTGGATCCTATGGTAGGTGGGTGTTTTTAACTTTTTAAGAAACAGCCAAACTATTTTCCAAACTTGTACTACCATTTATATGCCCACCAGCAGTGTATGTGGCTTCTAGTTGTTCCATATCCTTGGCAACACGTGGTATAGTCAGCCTTCTTAATTTTAGCCTTTTTTGTGTAGCAGTATCTCATAGTTTTAATTTGCATTTCCCTAATGACTAATAATATTGACCATTTTTTCATGTGCTAATCTGCAGTCTGTATAGCTTTTTGTGTAGTGTCTGTTCAAATAATTTACCTGTTTTTTTTTTTAATGGTTTATTTCTTAATATTGAGTTTTGGGAGTTCTTTATGTATTCTGGAAACAGATCCTTTATCAGATATATGCTTTGATAATATTTTCTCCCAGTCCATGACTCATCTTTTCATTCTCTTAACAGTCTCTCTCAAAGACCAGAAGTTTAATTTCTGATGCAGTCCAATTTGCCAATTTTTTCTTTTATGGAGTGTGCTTTTGGTGTGGTATCTAAGAAATCTTTGCATACCCCAAGGTCACAAAGATTTTCTCCTATACTTTTTTCTAGAAGTTTTATAGTGTTAGGTTTTACACTTAGTTCCATGACTCATTTTCAGCTCATTTTATAAAGGTGTAGACTACAGTTCACTTTTTTTTTTTTGCATATGAATATCCAATTGTTCTAGCACCATTTATTGAAAGGATGTCCTTTTTCTGCTAAACTGTCTTTGCACCTTGGTTGAAAATCAATTGTCTATATATGTGTGGGTCTGTTGCTAGACTCGGTTCCACTGATCAACTTGTCAGTCTGTATGCCATTACCACAGTGCCTTGATAATGGAAGCTTCCTTACCTTAAAAAAAAATCTGCTATCAAAATTATTCATGTGCATAGTTTAAATACTCAAAGTCCTTGACTTTCTTGTCTCTTGAATTTTTAAAATTTATACTGGCTTACTTTTAATTTCCAAGTTTTTTTTTTTTCCCCCATCTTTCCCCACACTGTTCAGACTTTCTCTTTTCCATTTGTTTGGTCTCTGAGTCTCCTGTTAGAACCTTTCCTTCCTGTGCATTCATATTTAAGAGTGAGGTGGTAAAAAGCCACATGCATGCTTGGTGGGTGGGGAGTGTGGGACAGGGGCCCGTGGGCAGGTGGGCATCCTGTATGGCGAGCTGGCAGGAACAGTGCCGTTTTGTTGGGGGATCCCCAAAGGTCAGCATTGCAGGACTTTTCTCCTGGGCCAGGCTGTTTAGTTTCTCCACAGAAGACAAGAGGAGGGTTGCCCTGGGCCTGGGTGCCATCAGCCTGGGCACTGAGTGAGCGAGGAGTGAGGGAGCGTTCACGACAGCCTCTTTCAACTCTCTGGGCTGGGATCCTGCTGTCTGTGCCCAGAGCTGCTCTCTGTGGTTCATTTTCTGTAGAGAGCACCGGTTTGGGGAGGTCCTCTTGGGGGACTCAAGGAGGGCATCTGGGATGGGACGGCCTCTTAGCTACACTTTCAGCCCATCCTCCTGTCTTCAGCCTTACCATGAAAAGTGTGTGGTGCCCCAGTTCCCAAGTCTGAGGTTTTGAGGCACAAATGGAGTAATTTTTGTCGGGCTCCTCTGATAGGCTCTTGGTTTCAGCTCATTCTGTGCTAAATCTGTCACCATTCAGCCATCTGCTTTCCACTTTCCAATGCTAGGTTGACATCTTTTGTCTGCTTTTTCCTCTCTCCTCATTGTCTTGATGGGGAATATATATATATACACACACATATTTACCCTTTGGTTTTATTTCTTTTTATTCCTTTCCTAACAATTTTCATGGTATTGGGAAGGGCAGAGATAAATGCATCCATTTGGTTTGTTGTGTTTGACTGAAGGACATTTCCAACCCTTGTCTCCCTCTGCTACCTCCTCTTGGCCCTGCTGCTCTCCCTCATCCCCCTGCCCCCTCCCCTCCTCTTTTGATGTGGTATCTAAGAATTTTTGCCTACCCAGGGTCACGAAGATTTTCTTCTGTGTTTTTTCCAGAACCACCCTCCCCGCCCCCTCCTCCTCCCCTTCTTCTTTGCCTGAACCTTTCTGCTCTGCCCTAATTCTTCCATTAACAGCCAAGCTCCTCAGCCTCCGAGGGGAGATGCTCCTGTAACCTAGAAGGGACTGGATGAGGAATCGGGAGCCTAAGGTTCTCTGCCTGTGGAGGTGATAAACCTCCTGTCCTTCCTTCACTGCCAACTCAATTCCCCTTCCCATCCTTCATCTACAAAAGCCAGAGCAACCGGTCATAACTCCACTCACACCCAGACTTGTGGCATGCCGGAGCTCCGGGTCCCCTGTGGCCGTCCCACATTGTGCTCACTCGGTCCTTGCTTCCCTTGCAGGCCCCTGAGCAGGTGGGAGGCTCTGGGGTCCTCTTTGCGCTTCGAGCCTGGCTCCTTGTGTTCCAGTCCTGCACACTGGAGCTGTGTGTGAGCGTCGCTCTGACCGGGAGGAGAGCACAGAGCCTCTGCCCCACCCGACCCCCTTCTCTTCCTAAAGGCTCAGGCCTTGTCTAGGGCTGACGGAACCTTGACCTTTGTCCCACCCTGTTAGGTTCTCTGCCCCAAGGAAGCCGACACCTTTCTCGTGTGTTGTCCTCCACCCCCCCCCCCTCCTTCCACCCTGTGTTAGTATTTTTTAAAGCAGTAGGGCCACCCCCTTCTGTCACCCAGGGCAGGACTCCCTCCACAGTCCCGTTAATCCTTCCTGCTGGCCTGAGCCTTTCTCCAGAGCCTCCTGGGCAGGCGCAGGCATCCAAGGGGACGGTTGCCCTCCCCTGCAGAGGAGACTGCGGATGCTCAGCTGGTCCTTTGTTGGGGTGTTTGTCAAACACTGAAGAGCAAACGTGGCTGGTTACTTCCCAAATCTGTGGGCACTTGGCTGCTTTGCAAGAGAATGGGAACAACTGAATAATTCTGTGTCCCCCTCACCACTTCCCACTCTCCCTTTCTCTCCTCTGTCACCCCGTAACTCACCCCATTTGTCAAGAGCTGGGTTTGGAGAGTAGGCTGCTGTCGTTTAGAACAGTGACTGTCATTCGTGTGGTGCTTTACAAAGCACTTTCACATGCTCTCACGTGGCTCCCGAGCTTCGGGAGGTTGGTGGAGGGGAAGCATGTCCCCATAGTACAGGTGAGGTCACTGAGGGTCCTAGAGGCACATGACTTGCCCAGTGACTTACAGCAAGGAGACGGTAGGACCCCATCTTGACCCCAGACCTTACGAGTCCAGATCCAGCAGGGACAAGTCCCAGGCTGTCCTCTCTCCTCTCTTGTTCAGCCTGGTAATTACTGTTTTTTTTGGCTGTAGGGGTTTCCTGGTCTGAGGCCCCATGGGAGGGTGGTGATTACATCCTTAGAGATGCCCTAAGGTAGCAGCTCCTGGTTGGTCATTGTGACCAACCTGGTCCCAGGCCAGTGTCTTGGAGAGTTTGATCAGATTCCTCCATTTCTCGTTCTGTGTTGGTGCCTATGGTGGCATCTGGCTAACCCCTCACAGAGTGCCCATAAATTGTTTATTCAGACTAGTGGGTGCCCTTTGTCATAAAGGGGCGTGGAGAGAGCTTGCAAATGGTTCTCTGCCATCCCCGTCCAACTCTAGGAAAACCGTGTCCCCTGGGTCCCAGGGGTAGAAAGAGTAGTACTTCAGTGGGTACCTCTTAATTCATGAGCATCCGTTGCATTCATTCTGCACCCCCCACGGCCACTCTGCCCAATCTGCTCTTCACACACAGCCACTGTCACCATGGGGGTCAGTCTCTTACACACATGCACAGCCCTGCTTAAACCTTTCCGAGACTTCTTAGGACTTTAGAGAAAAGGCAGAACTCCTCCTGCTGGCCTCCAGGGCCCTGCAGATCAATCCTGTCTTCCACGCCAGCCTCGTCTGATCCCTGGTCCTCTCTCTCTGTGCTCCAGGCACTCTGGCCTTCATTCAGTGCCTCTAGCCTTATGTTTCTTGCCGTCCTTGGAATGCCCTTCTCCCACACCCTTTGCCTGGTTAGTTCTTACGTATTCTCTAGACCTTCAGTTCAGCCTCCGCCTCCTCAGAGATGCCTTGTCATTGTCTGAGGCTAAGGCATCGGAAATGCCTTGTCTCAGCAAAGTGGGGCCATGGTCATTGCTTCCCTGTACTTTTCCTTCAGGACACTTTTGTTCTCTGTAATTGTAGCTTTATCAGTATGATTATCTGATTCGTATCCGTCTTGTTCCAAGGGATCAGGGACCAGGTCTGTTTTCCTCACCATTGTAACCTCAGTGTCGCGCGTAATAGGTGCTCATAAAATATTTGCTCAATAAATTCATCTTAAATCTCTCATCCCTCTAGAAGCCTGCCTATCTCCCTGCCTTACTGTTAGCTGATAATGCTTTCTGCCACTCCGGAGCTCCCCAGTTGTCATGGTCTGTAGAGGTGATTAAGCTTATTGTCATGCAGATCACCTGGGCATCTTGTAGGGATGAAGATTCTGATTTAGGTTGGGGTGAGTCTGAGAGTCTACATTTTTAATAAGCTTCTGGGTGCTGCCTACGCTGCTGGTCCAGGACCCCACCTTGAGCAATGCGAGTCTCTATTTTCATGGTTCTCATGTTTATTAGAGAAATGGTGTAAGAGGTAGGAAGGAAACTAGACCAGGAGTCAAAAGACCCGAGTCTCTCATTGGCTTGGCTGCTTAGAGCTCAGTGAACCTGACCAAGTCATAACCCCCTCCCCCAGCCTCTGTTTTCTTATCTGTAAAATGGTCTGCATATGCCTGTCTCTCAGCTGTGAGGATCAAAAGAGAGGAATGAATGTGAAAGGATGTGGAAATCTGAGGTGCTGTATATACCAGAGTGCTTACTGCTATTCCTAGTCATTGTTTGTTCCTTTGCTCTGTGTATCCTGTTTACCTAATTTTGGATTACAAGCTCCTAGAGGGCAGGCACGTTGACAGATGACTGCCTCTGTGCAGAAATGTCTGAAGAGATAGACAGATGAGAAAGCCGAGGTTCCGGCCCTCCAGGAACGTGGTGTTCCAGGGACGGTGTAATATACTACCCCAGAACTTAGTGGAATAAAAAATCTGCTCTTGGGTCCCATGGGTCAGGAATTCAGATAGAGTATCACAGAGATGACTCGTCTCTGCTCTACTATGTCTAGGGCTTCAAATAGGAAGACTCAAAGACTCGGGTGACTGACTGACTGAGAGGTTGGGGGCTGAGGTCATCCTACAGCTCGCGCTCTCACATGTCTGGTGATCAGTGCTAGCTGTCAGCCAGAGCGCCTCCAAGTGGCCTCTCCATGGGGGTGCTTGGGCTTCCTTGCAATGTGGTGACTGGGTTCCAAGAGGGAGCATCTCAAAGAGAAGAAGGTGGAGGTGCACAGCATTTCCATGATCTAGCCTTAGAAATCACATAGCATCACTTCGCCAGACTTCGTTGGCCAAGATCCACAAAGGCCCATCTAGACTCAAGGGGAGATGATGACCTGGACCCACCACTCAGGAGGGGAAGAGTGTTGCGGTCACAGTGTAAGAAGAGCGAATGGGATGGGAGATAGTGTTGTGACCATCTTTGGAAAACACAGTCCAACACATGGCTTAGTATGGGATGGAAATATTAACCATAGCTGCCACATGGTTTAGTGACATAGATAATAATTGTTTCTTGACTAAAAAGTTACCTTTTGGCTATAATACATATAATATTGCATATCTAAATTATGCATATAAAAATATAAAACTGCATTCTAGTTTTTCCCTGTGGGTCACACTTTTATCTAAGCATTGGTGATGGGTGATGCTGTAGGGTAACTAGGCAGGAAAGGGACTAGGCCAAGACTTGCAGAACATTTTTCTCTAGCTTCCAGGAAAACTAACTCAGCAGGCCAGCTGTATAACCCTTGGTAATCCCTTTTCATCTACCACTTTGCAGATCCGTGACCTCATATAAGTTTTGGGCCTTAATTCCCTCATCTGCAAAATAGGTTTGTGCATTAAATGAGATAATACGGGGGGAAATGCAGTAACTGGTACCTAACAGACTCTGAATGAATGGGAGTTTCTCCCTCTTCTGCCACTGATGGTAGACTCCTCAGTGGGCTCTAGTCCTGTCTGGGAGAAGCAGCCTTCTCCAGACCCAATCTGCTGCTGAGTGGCACTGGGTCCAGGCCAAGCTTTGAGGATGGGATTTTGATGTTTGAACAGCCTTTACAGTGAGAGTGGGATCTCTCTGCCTTGCTTTAAAGCTTCAGCATGTGTGTGTGTGTGTGTGTGTGTGTGTGTGTGGCAGTTGGGGGCCACTCTGGCAGCTCAAGTAGCCTGGCCTTAGAGGTGGGCATCAGGTCACAGCTGCTTGGAAGCTTAATCACCACAGAGAACGTTGCTTGCCTGGGGACATGGCACTGGCCATTTGTGGGTCTGTTTGGCCCTGGGTGTAGTTGGAGAACGGAGCCTGACAGGGAGCCCCTGGCTCTCTTCTGCCCACTGCATGCAACTTTCCTAATCCTGAGCTTGGCAGCCTCCACATTAGGAGATGGTGTGGATGGTTATACCTGGGCCAACCTGCAAACAACTCTCAAACTGAAAGGAACTCTCAGAAGTCTGCAGCATAGACGTTCACCATTTTAACTCCCCTTAACTTCTCTCTTTCCCTCTCTGCTTCACCTCAAACAACAGCTAAAAAGGAGAGTTTCTGCTCTTGTTTTCTAACATGTAAGCTTTCAGAAGGAGGAGCTGGGTGAGGGTCCATAAGAGGGACTGAGGGGGCCTGTGATCCTTGCATCTGTGCGTGAAGAACTCTCATTATCTTGTTCAGTCCTGTCACCCCCTACGCACCTCCTTCTGGGTTGGGACCACATCAGTGGCTCAGGGATGCTTTCTGGGTGGGGTTCAAGTCCCTCAACCCCTCTGCTTCCTAAGGAGGGGTGTTCTCTCTGGAGTGGGGGCTGGTTAGGAGAGCACCTTTGCCAGGGGCATGCCAGGTCCCAGGCCCCCTCTGCCAGCCATGGGGAGCCCTCAGCCTTCCTTGGTGGGCCTCTCTTTTCTACCTCTGGGTTTCCTTCCAGCTACTAACAGTCACTAGTGATTCTCTGCCCTCCCCCTGCTGTGTGTCAGAGAGAAATGAGGGGAGCAGAGGGGTGGAGACTTTCTAAATCTCTCCCTGCAAAGGCTGGGAGCTGAGTGAGACCCCACTTTGGAGAAGAGCCAAATCCACATGCTCTCTCTCTCTGCGCCTCCCGTGGGGCAGGTCCCTGGATGGCCGGCTGCAGGTGTCCCATCGGAAGGGGCTCCCCCATGTCATCTACTGCCGCCTGTGGCGATGGCCCGACCTGCACAGCCACCACGAGCTGCGGGCCATGGAGCTGTGTGAATTCGCCTTCAACATGAAGAAGGATGAGGTCTGCGTGAATCCCTACCACTATCAGAGAGTGGAGACACCAGGTATGCGCCTGTCAGGCGGGCGGGGTCCGCAGCCTCGGGGGTGGGGGACTGGGGGGGGCTTGGCGGCCTGGCGTCGGCGCTGACCCGCCTCTGCTCTGTCTCCTCCGGGCAGTTCTACCTCCTGTGTTGGTGCCGCGCCACACAGAGATCCCGGCCGAGTTCCCCCCGCTGGACGACTACAGCCATTCCATCCCCGAAAACACTAACTTCCCCGCGGGCATCGAGCCCCAGAGCAATATTCCAGGTAGGCGCTGTGGGCGGAGCAAGCTCGCCGCCGCTCGGTCACCCCATCTCTGCACACCCGTCGCCCCATCTCTGCGCAGCGCGGCGGCCCGCGCGGGCCTCTGACTCACGGCCACATCCCTGTTGGGAGAGGACTCGTGGCCTTAGCTCCCCGCTCGCTAATGATGCTTTTTTTGGCACCGAGGAGCGGAGTGACCCTTCCGCCCGCCGGCCTCGGTGCGGTCATTTATTTTGGAAGCGGAAATAGCAATGCTGTGTTTCTCTCGCCGCCCTCGCAGGCCTGGTGCTGGCGCTCGGGCAGGATCCCCGACGGCCTCGGGGCCTGCAGGGGTGGCCGGGGGAGGCTGGAGAGGCAGGGGGCGAACCCAGGGGCCTGGCAGCAGCCATCCCTGGCAGCCTGGGGCTGTGCCTCTTGGAGGACTGCGGCTGCTCTTACTTCAGACCCTCGACATGCAGGAATTGCGAGCTAAGTGGGGGGTGAGGTCGAATGCTGAGTTTTCACTCCACAGGGAGAAGGGTGATCCACTCTCCAAGAGAACCAGTGCTTTAGAAGCCTCTTATTTACATGCAGATAATGTGTGAATCACCAGCACTGTCCCTACTCCAGGGAAGGGTGCTTGGCAGCCTATGGGACGCTGTCCTCCTTTCAGAGAGTTCTAATTTGGACTGACTTTCACCCTGAATAGGTTTAGGGTGCTGAGGTTGGGCTGAAAGCCTGAGGCCTGCCCGCAGGTCACAACCCTTTCAGATCTTTCATACAAGTCGCCCCGATCCTTAGGGGATAAGTCACCTGCTCTTCCACTCACTCAGCAGACCTGGGGGTGGGGACAGAGAAATAGATCACAGGGTCCATGCTGCCTTGAACTTGCAACCTAATTGGGAAGCTAAGATACAGCCCCAAAAGACAATAAATAACAACAACATCAAAGGAGACAGGACGGGGTGAGGAAGGTACCTTCTCAGAGACAGAGAAAAGTGAGGACTGGGGCAAATTCGGGCCTTCCCTGTACCTATTGGGGCTTAAACCTGACCTTCAAGGATGGAAAAAAATTAGCCTGGCAGAGGTTCTAGGAACAAGCATTTCAGACTTGGGGAGTTGGGGAGAGTGCACACAAAGGGGGCTCGGATCCAGGTAGGGCCCAGGAGGCGGACAGGAGTGAGGACAGCAGAGCCCAGGTGTCAGGGCCCTCGGCCAGGGGACTGTACCGTGGCTGCTGCCCAGCGTTGCTCCCGCACTCGCCGCTGCCCTAGTGGTGTGGGTGTGTATGGGTGTGTGCTGAGACCGCAGAAGGGGTTTTGAGACCCCACACCCTGGGGGCCACTTACTGAACCACTTTCTTCTGATTCCCAGAAACCCCACCCCCTGGTTACCTGAGTGAAGATGGAGAAACCAGTGACCACCAGATGACCCACAGCATGGACGCAGGTGAGAGCCAAGCAGGGATGTAGGCTTAATCTTAACTGAGGGGATTGCCTTCCTGCCTGCCCACTTGTCCCTCTGTCCAATGTTTAGAGCTGCCACTATGTGCCAAGCACTGTGCCAGGTGCTGGGAAAGACAAGCAGCCTGAGTTGATCACAGCTTATGGGGGAAGTGGGCAGGACACCCAGCAGTTACTGTGTGGTCTCATATATGCTCTGAAGGAAGATACCACATGGCATCAGGGGCACAAAGCAGGGACATCTAACCCAGCCTGGGGAGGAGGTGTTGGGAGCAGGGCGGTGCCTTGCATTGTGGGATTTTCTTGAGCTGCATCTTGAAAATGTGTAGGTAGTGGCCCAGCTGTCAGGGTGGCCAAAGGGTGTGCCAGGCAGAGTCGGGGTGTAGGCAGGACAGCCTGGTGCCTTGTGGGAATGGTGTGAGCTTGGTGTGGAGCCCAGAGAGTATACAGCCCATGAGCTTGGTGTGGCTCGGGTACATACTCCCCCAAAAAGAGGAGAGATGGGATGGCCCATCAGACAGCGCTTAGGAGCCAGGTGTTGACTTGGCCTTTACCCTTTGGCTGATGGGGCACCTCTGCAGGATTTAACCAGATCTGTGCCTTCGTAAGATGTTGCTGGCAGGGGGGTGGAGGCTGGGCTGATGGGGGCAGGGCTGTGGGCTTGACCACTAGTAAAGAGTCCACAGAAATAGTTCAGGTGAGAGACAAGGAGAACCTGAGGGTGGAGGCAAAGTCTTTGCCAGTGGGCAGTGAAGACCCCTGAAGTAGCTCGCTGTGGAGACCAAATATGACCCATGTGCTCCTGCCATAAGGCCAGTTCTCTCCAGCCACGTCTCCGGATGTTTCCACGTAGTGTGCTTTGGGACCACGTTGGCTCCAAATCAGCAGCTTCTGGAATTGAGCCCCAGCTGCCACATAGAATGCGCGCTGCACTATACGTGGTTGGCTGGGGAGAAAGGGAGAGCCGTGCACGTGTTCCATTCCTGCCCTTGCACACAGCCCAAAAGAGATTGTGCAACCCCTGAAAGAATCAGACTTGCATCTGCCTTGTAAAGGCAGTTGGATGGAATCTAGCACGGGCATCATGGGGCTTTTGGTTTTGGCGCTTCCCCTCTCTCCCCAACACACACACACACACACACACACACACACACACACACACACACACACACACACACACACACACACACACACACGGTGAGTGGCTGGCAGAGTGAACTCATCTGGAATGCGTCAAAGACCTTCCTGAATTCGATGCCAAGTGACCGCTGCAAGTGTGCAGCTCTTAAATGCTGACATGGGAAGCGGGCCAGCTGAGCAGCATTTCTCCAGATGCTGTATTTCTTTTCTCTCCTTCCTTTCTTCCCTCCTGGCTGCTCTTCATATTTGTAGGATGATTACTGTTATAAAAGTAAACAGACTAAAGGAAAGGGTCCGCATTTGGGAAGAGTGGTCACGTTTTCAGCCTCTTGGCTCTCATTTCTTCTCCCTCCTTTCTGCCCTATTTTCTCTGTCCCCTTTCCCCTCCCACAAGCGGACCTGCTGGGCCCTGCCGTGAACATGGACCGTTTAGCTAAAGTGGAGACTGGGCTCCGTGGATTCCTGCCAGCCCCTGGGGGAGATGGTCTCCTGTTTATTTTCTGTTCTCCACTCAAAGTTGCCCATTTGGAAGGAGGTCCAATAGCTCCGGGGCTTGGTTTCCCTGCAGCTGCGCATGGCTGTGCCTCCGTCACGGCTAGAGGATCACCTTATCCATCCTCTGTTTCCCATGACACACAAGTTTACCCATTTTCAGACCAGAGAGAAGCTCCCCTAGCCTTCCTCGGTTGCCATGATTCGGGCCACTGCTGAATAGGAAACAAGCGTTTCTTGAGTGCTCTGACCCAGGTGTGGTGTGAGCGTTTTTATATGCATGATCTCACTTAATTTTCATGTAGTATCACACAATAGATGATGTTATAATCCACATTCTATGTCTCAGGGTAAAAAAAAGGCTCAAAGGTTAAACAACTTTGCCAAAGTCACAGAGCTGACGGGTGGTGGCGTGTCTAGAACCCTGGACTATTTCTGAGGGTGTGCTCCTTCCAGTGATTATTCCACACCCCCTGCTGGACTAGGTGCCATGCGGGAGGAAAAGAAATCCGTGACTCATCCCTTGCCCTCCAGGAGGTTACAGTTGAGTTGGGGAGAAGAAAAGAGCCACCATGAAGAGTTCCAAGTGCCTATACTTGAAGCTGGATGCAGGACCCAGCCAGCAAGGACTGGTAGATACGGGCAGATTTCAGGGATGGGCTCTGAGCTGGTGGAGTTGGGAGACCCAGTGGAGCCAGAACCACCAGCCTTTTGTAAACAAATAACTCTCTGTAGCCAGGTGGATCCCAATAACAGATGAACAAGAGGAACTGTTCATTTGGGGTAGGGTGGGGAGGTGGCCAATGCCATGCAGGTTTTTTCCTTTTTTCTGGAGTGTGGAGTGGAGAGAGGGTCATAGAGGAAAAAAGAATTGGTAGGTTTGGGCTTTTCCGCACATACACGGTCGTGTCTTATGTGAAATGACAGTCTGGTTGCTGAGTTGCAGGATTTCTTGGGGTAGGTTTGTGAGTGTCCTGGAACCTGAGGAAAGGGTTGGAAATTGGTATTTCCAGTGCCTGAGCTGTGCTTCATTTACTTGAGAGAGAGCAGCGGCTGGTATATCTGGAAGGGCCAGCTTGCCACTGCCTGTGTCTTTGAGTACTGGGGCGAGGGGCTCCCCAGTTCCCTTCATTTTCCTGGAGGCATGTACAGGGCAGTGTCCCCCATCCTGGTTGAGAACTCAGCTGCCCTGTGCTGGGGGTCTCAGTTAGGATCAAAAACCCATCAAGGCGTGGCGGAGAGCTCCGAGATCACGCACCCAGTCCATTCCTTTCAGGTGAAGAAACTGGGACCCAGAGAGGGAAAGCACAGGCAGGGTTATGGGGTTTGGCCTTCTCCTGGGACTTGGAGTCTCAGTTCAGACTTTATTCCTGCTGTGTTGAGCTACCCCATCTTGATGTAAATGTTCAGTCATTTGACTCTTCAGGCCAAGAATCTTTGATGACGTCTGATAATCCTGTCTTGCCTCACAGGTTCTCCAAACCTGTCCCCGAATCCGATGTCCCCAGCACACAATAACTTGGGTAAGTATCTCGTTGTCCGTATGACTGTCACCCCCTCTGGCCTGAAGCCCTGGCTGGTGATCAGCGGGGGGAGAAGGGGTTGCTGAAGGGGAGGCCCTCACCCCTCCTGCATCGGCCCAGCTCAGCCCATCGGGTTTCTGGTTACAGTGATTCTGGGGTCACCCACAGAACGGGGAAACCTGAGAACAGTGGTGGCAGGAAAGGCAACCTTGTGCCTGGTTTGTGTCTCCCCTGGGTGGTGGTTAGACGTGAGTGGATGAAAATCCCCCAAACCTCATGCTTGGGAGACAAGGGTCTGTGGTCAGCCAAGCATATGTGTGCGGTTTGATACATGGCCACGAGCAGCTGTGCAGAATCCAGCCCCCTAATTTTCATAGCTGTGTTCCAGATACACTTATTTGTTCTTTTTCTGAACATTCCATTGTACAATTATGTAGTTTTTATTAAAACAGTAACATATAAGGAGTTTAAAAAGAAGCAGATGTGCTCATAATCCCACCAGCCTAACACAACTCTTCATTGTATCATGTTCCCTCTGTTTTTTTGGATCAGGCATATGTATCTGTGCCTCACCCCTGCAATCATAGTGTATATCCCTTTTTTCATTCTGTTTTTCTCTTTGCATTATTTCCTGAACACATTTCCATGTCCCGTTTATCATTTTGAATTATAATGTTTTGGAGCAATAGTTGGACCATGATTTCCATGACCATCCCTCAGATGTTGGACCCCAGGTCAGTTTTTCAGATTCATTTTTTTTTTAAATTAAATTCAGTTTTATTGAGATATATTCACATACCATACAGTCATCTGTGGTGTACAATCAGCTGTTCACAGTACCGTCATCACCCCAATCTATTTTTGAACATTTTCCTTATACCAGAAAGAGTCAGAATAAAAATAAAAACTAAAAGGAAAAAAGAACACCCAAATCATTCCCCCGCACCCACCCTATTTTTCATTTAGTTTTTGTCTCCATTTTTCTACTAATCCATCCATATACTAGATAAAGGGAGTGTGATTCACAAGGTTTTCACAATCACACTGTCACCCCTTGTAAGCTACATTATTATATAATTGTCTTCAAGAGTCAGGACTACTGGGTTGGAGTTTGGTAGTTTCAGGTATTTACTTCTAGCTATTCCAAAACCTTAAAACCTAAAAAGTGTTATCTATATAGTGCGTAAGAATGTCCACCCGGGTGTCCTCTTGACTCCATCTGAAATCTCTCAGCCACTGAAGCTTTATTTCATTTCTCAGATTCATTTTTATAATCCAGATGCATCCTTCAATGATCTGGTGTGGGAAGGTCTTGTTCCTTTGTGGCACTGGCACCGAGCCTGCCAAAGGGCTTAAAAACAAATGAAATATCTATTTTTTTTTTATTATGGGGTTTTTTTTTTTTTTTTTTTTTTTTTTTTTTTTTTAATGTTGTGGTCTTGTAGTGTTAGAAAATGTGGGTTTGATTTTGGTTTGGCCTTTACTGCTGGGGTTTAATGTGTGGCTCTGGAAAAGAAGTAGTTAATATTTGAGCTTGGTGAATAAGAGTGGATGGGCTGGCTTTTGTTCCCCATTTGCTTCCAGTCCTTAACTGATAGCATTAGATGAAGAAATTCATCATTTGGAATATTGGGGGATGCTTGAAAACCCTTTAAAACAGGCTGTCAAGGGGAGAGTGTGAAATGTGTTTGGGGCTCTGTTTTAGCATCTTTGTAAAATAATATAACGGTGATTCCTAGGCTTTCCAGAGGGAAGGTCAAATTTCCAGAGTGAAAGGACTGTTTGAGTTATTATAAAACAAACTCTGTAGGGTGAAAACCAGGTTTCCACTTGAGAAATGAAAGGTCATGATTATGAACTTGACTCTGGGCTTTCAGCTTTTGAGTTTGCCTGGGTTAGAATTAATTTTTGTGCTGTATTACCTGCCACTGGCCCAGGCGGCATTTTCATTAGACAGACTTCAGAGCAGGCACATGGCTTTGAAACCCTGAGGAGTTCACAAGTCGGGGATGGCTTCTGCCCCGACTCTGGTTCAGGTGCAGTTGTCCCTGGGAGGGGTTTGCTGTGACTTCCCTTCTAGATTGGGTGGCTGAGATGACAGGATGGGTTCTTGAGCTTGGACTTAAGGTAGAGTCCCCTGTTGACACAGCTCTCCATCCCTACTGCTTGCCTGAGAGATGAGAATTGTCAGGTCATTTCTTCCAAATGAAGGAACAGTCCCCAGGCCTGGCCAGCAGAGAGTGGGTGTTGCTTTGCACTGGTCTAGTTACACATCTGCAGGAAGATCTGAATCAGAGAATAAGTCAGTGATCACGTTAGGGATAGGACTCCTGGTGAGACCCTGGTGCCAACAGGTCTGGCTTCCTCTTTGCCTGATGGGCCTTCACATCCCCTATTTTCTGTGCTTTCAAAACATATTGGTTTCATCCTTCTCCTCCAAATCTCATAGATTCCTGGGGTTATAGCTGGAAGAGAATGAGATGGTGGTGGTGATGATGCAAATGTTATTGAGAATTTACTACTTTTTGAGTATTATTCATAGTGCTCCATGAATGTTAACACAATATTCATGACAGCCCTATAAGGTAGTAGCATTATAATTTTCCATTTTATAGATCAGGGAACCAAGAGATGGGTTAATTAACCCATTCCAGGTCACGCAGCCAGTAAATGAAGGTCCAGAGCACGTTCTCCCATCCCCAGCACATTGCCTTGCTGGGCCGTTTAGACCAGCTCCCCCCTTTCTTACTCAGAAGAACAAGGCTCAGAGATGGATGTGTATTAACCTCTAGTTAGGGACAAATATCAGGTTGGCACCCCTGGTGTCCCTTGTAGCTCCTGGGCAGGGGCCTGCCTGCTTGCCCGTCTATCCCTCACTCATTCATTCCACAGGCTCTTCCTGCCCAGTCACTGTATGGGGGGCTTGAAGAGGAATCACAGACCCTGCCATCCAGGGGGTTAGGGCCTTTTCAGGATAAATGAGGCAGGACTATAGATAATCATACAATAAGTAGTGCAGATGATGTAAGCTTACTGATTGTTCAAACAGTATTCTAACTGGGACGTGCATCTGGGCCATCTGTTATTCATTCTCGTTGGTTGCATTTCTAGTATGTATGATGCTGGGGATATGAAACTGGGGGAACACTTAGACATTTGCTGGAGGTGTCCATGTCCACCTGTGATGCCAAGGAAGCAAGTGTGCCCAGGGAGGAACTGCATGTGTCCAGGAGGAAAGTTCTGGATGGGGTGGGGAAAATTGCAGAGAGGTTGTGACTCATATGAACTGGGCCTCGAAGGACAGGTGGGACATCGAGAGGCAGAAAAGGAGGGAAGGACATTGCAGATGGAAGGAATGACTCGAAATGGCAGGCTGTACTCTTGAGGAAGTGGCATTGTGGTTGGCTGGTGTGTAGAGATGACACGAGGGAAGATGAGGATGACAATGCTGGTGGGACATGGAATGAGAGCCTCGAATGTCATGCCTGGACCCCCTCTTGCCTACAGAATAAAATTGTTGGTGGGTTTTGAGTGTGTGTGTGGGGGGGGAGGGGGGAGTAGGAGGTGTCTGATGATTGGTTTGTAAAGATTAATATGCCTACCTTGTGGAATCTGAATTCAAGGGGAAATTCCTGGAGACAAAACAAAACAATCTCTTGGGAAGCTGTGGTAGTGAGGAAGGCCAAGATGAGTGCTTTAGAGAAACGGCAGTGGGACTGCATGAGGCCATCTGAGATATGTTCATGAGCCAGAATTGGGACAATTTGACAGGCTGGGAACTGGGAATGTGGTTGAAGGAGAAATCTGTACTTTAACTGGGAATATGGTGAGGGCAGGACTCCCGGGAGGTGGAAGATGATTGTGAGTTGCTTATGTGTAAATATGTCCAGGAAGCAGCTGGGAAGTCAGGAAAGAGGCTGGAGGTAGAGTACAGATTTGGAAGCTCTTAGCATGTATGACAGTCATTTCCAAAGAGGGAGAAGAGAAAAACAGTTCTTGATAGTTTGACTTTGGAAAGCCTGTACTCTCTATATAGCCATCTTGGAGCCCTCAGGACACTCATGATTAAAGTCTGAGAAGTCTTGGAAAGGAGACCTGCTTTATCCAGCATTTCTCCCACCACTATTCACTTCTCTCATAATCCCATCAGCCAACCCATAGATGTCATCTTGGCGATGCTGATGAAGATTCACCTGCAGTTGTGAGAGTGGATGAATTCAGCAGCGGGGGAGACCCAGATCAAGAAGGAAAGAGAGCTAAAGATAGACTCATGGGGGGCTCCCTGGGGAAGGAGTGGGCTGGGGAAGAGGTTGAGGACCAGGTGGAGAATAGGGAAGGGAAGCTCCAAAGGCAGTGGCCAGTAGGCAGCTTCTGCAGAGATGCAAAATGGAGACGTAAGAAGGGGCCCTTGGGTGTGACCATCAGGAGCTCAAGGGCAGCCTTCGGAGAGTAGTTTGCATTGAGAAATAGAGGCCAAGTTAGTTGGTCAGCAGTGGACCGAAGGGCAGATAAAAGGTGGGGGATCAGAGGTAGCCTCTGCGTTTCTTCTCCAGGGCCAGTATGTTCCAGACAGGTGGGATGGAGACAGGTACACAGTGAGCTCTTCCTAGAGAAAGACAGGGGCTTTGCCTCAGGACATCTGATTATTTCTTTAAAAGAAATTATTATGAAATTCTTATACAGAAAGAATAAAGTATAAGACATCTGCCGCCTCCTTTCATTTCCTTCCTATTTCAGGCATTAGCCCCAGGGCTCAGGGCTGGGGAAGGCGGACCCTCCTTCCACAATAAAGCACTTCTCATAAGGAATGTTCTCGAGAGGCCAGTGATTGAGACCTGGGTCAGCATCTCGCCCAAGGCAGGCTCTCGGGACACCCTCGGGGCTTTGTTTTGCAGGGAAGGGGATGTGAGCAGGTGATGTTCCTGTTATTACACATCTTGCTGGGTGAGTCACCTGGAATTTCCTAAGCATTTAAGTCAGAGGATTGGGCAAATGGAGGGGAAGGAGGAGGCAGGTGGAGAGAGAGGAAAGCCAGATAACGAGCTGGATCCTGCCGGGTGAGTAAGTTGTTCCCTGCTTTCAAGTGAGACATTTGGGTGGGGCCTTGACTGAGGAAAATAAGGTACCAGTGGGTGCCCTGGAGCCCTGGGTGAGCTGGAGTTTAAGGAGGTGATACACTTCCCAGGGTGCAGGGGGCCGAGTGTAGCTTCCCCCCTGCCAGGAGGGAGAGGTAGGGGCGGTGGGACAGCGGGTCCAGCTCCCAGGCCCGGGCCGGTTCGGGGGTCTTCATGCTGCTGCAGGAGACTTTTCCCCAAGGCCACCTCCAGCTCTGAAATCCATAAGCTTGTGAAATTACAGGCAGGCGATTTGGTAACAGGAAGTCAGCTGCTGGTTGTCTCTCACACTCCCAAGGGTCCAGCTCTTAGAATTTGTCACTTAGTTGCAAGTAACTCCTCCTACGCAAAAAGAGTAGGGGGTTCTTTCTATGTACAGCTTGGTTTTGTTGCTTTAATCCTTAGGGAGGCTGGAATTAGTCCCCCGGATGCTGGATACAGAGCTGGGTCTGGGGCCACAGAGGATTAACCCTCTAGCGTGGGAAGCACAGGCACGCAGGTGGCGCCAACAAAGGCTAACTCTGCATGGAGGATGTGGGGGGATGTGTCACAGACCCCTGAGCTGGGCCTTAAAGGTTGAGTGAGCTCATAGGCGAAGGAGAAGGACCTTCAGGAGAGGGAACCGCAAAGACAAAGAAGTGGCAGCGTGTGGGGTGGGGGTGGGGTGGGGTCACAGAGCTTCTCCCAGGTGAGATGGTCCAGGTCAAGCCTGTCTGCTTGTGTGTTGATCTTTCGCCTCGCAGCATCAGTGCTGCTGGCCCTTGCCTGTTCCCTGCTTTCGATTTATAGTAGAAAGTTAATTTCCCCCTCTTGCCTCACCGCCCTCCCTTTCCCTTTACCAGATTTGGATCTCTTGCACGTGTTTTTAATAGGCGTCCCTTAATCCAAGTTTTGCCTTCTGGGTTTTATTCTGTTTTCTTTTCCTTAAACAAAACACAAAAGTCTGTGCCAGCTTGGAATAGTGCTCAAAACTGAAGCCAGCCAATGCGTTAGTCTGGCAGGGGGCCAGTAATGGATTAAGTGCCCCATGCCACTTGAGAAGTCTGGCCGACACCATGCCGGTGGGGGCAGGGGCCCAGAATGCTGAAGCTGGAGGCTTCTGCGGCTCAAACACCTCTGCTGAGGAAGAGAGATTAGCACAGACTCACAAGTCTGGCTGGGTGGGCGCAGGGCTCTTTAAAGGGCAGGCTCTGGGTCCTTGGCCTGGAGAAGATCACCCACTCTCCACCCAGGCTGCGTTACCTTAACCCCTGCAAAGCTGTGTTCCCAGAGAGGCTCCCAATGCTAGGTCTTCAGTTCCATTTCAAGAAGCAGTCTTATGTAAAATTGCTTCTGCATTTGTTGGGAAACTGCATGCTGGAGTTACCACTAGAGAGATTTCTTTTTTTATGATTTACTGTCAGGACAAGCTTTGTTTTCCCCACAGAACTAAGAACCATTGTCCATCCACCAGCCAAAGCCATGTAGCATATTATGCTCACTTTTTGCCTTGTCTGCTAGGAAGCTCAGGGCCAAGCTAGGTGCTCTTTCATGGTTACTCTGTTTACAGCCTTCTCTTTTCAATGGTGTCCTGATGTTTTGTTTCTCTTGTATTAACCATGGTGTGGATAAGTCCTTCGATGCAAAAGAAATGAAGGCTTGCATACAGTTTAAAAAAAGAAAAGTGCCATTTCATGAAGAACCCAGAGTGGTGGCTGAACTTTCTGGTCTTCTGTTCCTCTCACAGAAGTGCCTGGAGGAGGCAGCTGAGGGGGAAGGCAGCGAAAGGCAGGGCTGGGTTTTAGTTGTTTGCAGAGAAGAGTTAACTTCATGGCTGAGGTGCAGCTCCAGGTCACTCCTGAATGCAGGTCAGCTCATCCAAACATCACTCTCTGAAGTGGCAGCCTTCAAACTTTGCCTTTGGCCTGACTACACAATTCCGCAGACTGGCATCTTCCTAATTATGTCAGACTCTTGCATCCAGTGTTTTCCATGACATTGCAAAACGCAGTCTGTGCATCTCTGCCAATTGCAGGGATGTTTAGATAAGGGTTCAGATCTGCTTGGGAGGCCCTCTTGGACTAGGACCCCAAGCCCTTGTCTGACTCCTGAGACTCCTTGAAGCCCCCACTTACCTAGATCATGGTTCTGATACACATGATTCCACAGGTAGCCTGTGGGTTTTTCTTATCTTGATGGATGTGCCATGTCAGTGTTCCTAGGAGTCTAGTGCTTTCTCTCTCTCTCTCTCTCTTTCTCTCTTGTTCCCTCTCTGCTGCTTAGACTAAACCCAGGAAATGCTGGACAGGGCTTTATAATTTGGGGGGAAGTTCTTGGTTGTTTTACACTTTGCTGAGTAAGCCAGGAGCAGCCTAGCTCAGCCAACGCTGCTGCTTTAGGCTGCCCCATGCCAGGAGCACAGTGACCTTAGGTGGTCTGCTTCAGATGTCTTCAAGTGTGCTGCAGTCACTGTGCCGACTAGAAAGACGAGCCCAGAGAGGTCATTTACCCAAGGTCACACAGCAAGGTCAGCAGAGCCTGAGCTAGAACCAGGTTTTCACCTGGGTGGGGAAGGCCTGACATGTCGTCTGACCACTTGAATATTTGTATGGCACTTAGATTTCTTCGATTTTTTTTTTTTTTTTTTTTTAAGTTTCCAAAGCCACATAGCTCACGTGTTGGTGACCACATTGTTTAGAATATAGCTTATCTCATTGGAATGTTGAAGCATCGAGCAGCACCAGAGCCGGATGTGGCTGATGTGGCTCAGCCCACCCTCCGGGACCAGGGTCCAGGCTACAGCTGCTCCTGTCCCTGGGATGTGACCTGGGGTCAGGCTCCTGCTGTGGTCATTCCTTCTTTTCCCATTAAGTAGCTGAGATTCCCTGCCTTCGTCGTAGTCATCTCTCCTTGCTCCACCCTGGGAAAAGAAGAATGAGGTAAGGATCCTTTGCCTCTGTTGAATTGGAGGTGAAAACAGGAACACGATGTTCTTAAGTTCCTATGATCAAGATTATTGTAATTATTAACACCATTTCTTGAGAGCTCTATGTGTCTTGCATTTTTCTAAGTACTTTCTGTGAGTTATCTCAGTCCTTCCACAAACAGCCCAGGTGGTAAAGAAGATTCCCCACATTGGTGGCTGGAGGAGGGAGATGTGGAAGCTGAAGCTCAGGAAGCTTAATGGTTTGCTCACAGTCACACAGCTAGTCTGTGCCTGAGCAGAGACTGAACTCTGGTTTGGCTCACTTTAAAGCCTGTGCTCCATGACAGGCTTAAACATCTAGGGCAGTGGTTTTCAACTGGGGACAGCTTTGTTCATCATAACTTGGTGTGGTGGGGGGTGGGGTGGGAAGGGGGTGCTTCGGCATCTAGTGGGTCGAGGCCAGGCATGCTGCTAAGCTTCCTACAGTGTACAGGGACAGCTCTGACAACAAAAAATGATGCGGCCCAAAGTGTCAGTAGTGGTGAGGTTGAGCCCCCTGATCTAGGGTGTCCTAACTCTCCAGCTGACGCTCCCTGCACACCACTCTGGGTGTGGGTGGTGTGCAGGGATGTTCCTGGTAGGCATGTCTTCCCGTGGCATGATAATGTTCTCTTCACCCTTAGAAGGGATCCTGCACAGAAGGAGATCAGGACTGCTGTGCTCTGCCCAGGGGCCCCCCTCTGTGGGGTGAAACAGCTTCTGATTTTTCCCTCTTGGGTCTGCATATACTCCAAAGGTCTGGTGAACAGATTCCTGGTAGTTTCTTGCCCCCAGAAGTTGGCTGGCATGCAATGAGCAGGGAAAGCTGAGAGGGCCAAGGACAGGGGCAGGATTTTCAGACGGGTCCTGGGACTTGCGCTTGGCAAGCTTTCCCATCCCACTCTCATTCAGAGCTCCATGCCGAGGACTAAAGTGAGGGGGGAGATGTCATCCTGCGCCCTGCGACCTCAGGGCCTGGTTGAGCAGGGAGACACCAGCTCCCATGAAGACACACCCAGAGTAACCAGGCAGCTTTAAATATATTTAAGGGCCAGAGTGAGTATTCCAGGCTGATGGTCAGAGATGGCATGAGAATGAGTAGGAGACTCCCTGATTCTTCAACAACTGGGCGGGATCCAGACAGGTGGAGAGGAAGGTTTGGCAGGACTTGGTACTCTCAGCCGAGGATCAGTGTGAGCAGAGGTGTGCAGGTGGTGGTTACCGGGGTACCTGAGCAGGTGTGGAACCTGGAGTGGCTGGAGGTGAAAAGAGGGCATGGGAGTCAAAGGAACTCAAAGTGAGAGGTGAAGTGGGATCATGAGAAGGGGACACCTCTATTTCAGGGGTTCCCAGCTCTTCTGGGAAAGAACCAACCCCTCACAGGATGGCAGTCTTACTTTGAGAATTCCTTGATTGAGACTGTACAGACAGACAACTATGAGAAACTCAGAATTTCTTTTAGGTGATTTTGTGTCTTAGACACCCTAATGGCATCTAAAAACACTTGGAAAATAGTTTCTGTAGTAAGAGACATTGACACAGGTTCATCTGCAAACAGTGCTGGCCATGCATGTGGATTTGCAGACATCAAACTGTTTGGAACCCAGTGGGTTGGTGCAGCCCTTGCATCTTACAGGCTTGGAAGCTGTAGCTCAGCAGGCTGAGATTTGCCCAGAGCCACACACAGCCTAAAGCTGAGAGCCCTTTTGGGTGTAGAGATGAGTAGGGGTTGTTTTGGGGCTGGGAGTTGACCTGCAATAGGTGGCATGGCCCCACCTGCAGTGAAAGTATGCTGGTCTGCCCCAGTGCACTGGCATTTGGCAGGTTTGGCTTGGCACCTCCTTGCACACTGCTTCAATCCAAGTCAAGGCCAAGCCAGATGGGTGCCCAGGGCCTTTGTGAATTTAAATAAATTTAATCAGTGACTCCTTGAACACATAAGTGGCAAGGCCAATGGAATGCTTCTCCAGACCTCTAAACTGCTTTTCCCATTGTAGCCTACAAATTTTATACAATAAAAAGGCATGGGGTGGGGATATTATTAATGAATGCAGAGAGGTGGGGAAACTGAGTCTCTCAGGGCATCCCAAGGTCTCCTCCAGGCAGTGGGAGCCAGGCTAATCCACTGACCTGGAACCTGACCATTCTTGCAGACCTTCAGCCAGTCACCTATTGCGAGCCTGCCTTCTGGTGCTCCATCTCCTACTATGAGCTGAACCAGCGTGTTGGGGAGACGTTCCATGCCTCACAGCCATCCATGACAGTGGACGGCTTCACCGACCCCTCCAACTCAGAGCGCTTCTGCCTCGGGCTGCTCTCTAACGTCAACAGGAACGCTGCAGTGGAGCTCACTCGGAGGCACATTGGTAACCAAAAGACAATGTCCCCGCCCTGACCCTGTCCACTCTGGCCTCTACCCCAGTCCCATGCAGCCTCCCCACAGAACCTCCAGCTTTGGCTGTGCTGCACCTTCTGGGATTTGGGGATGGGACTCACTCCCTTGTCCTTGCACTCAAATTCCATATCGCCCTGTTGATGGCCAGGGTTAAGGTTGCTTGGTCATTCCCACTCAAAGATAGAGATAGATCTCTGAAAACTTGGAAGCCACAGGAATACACTTCACTTAAGGGGATTCATAGAAAGAGAAATCTATGAGAAAGGCAACATATGCAATTCTCTTAATAAAAATATCTTTAAAGTACAGATTAATAGATAATCATTCTTTCATGTGTGATGATTCTAGAAAACTTAGAAAAGGTAGAAAGGCAAGCATGGCACAGACACTACTATTGTTAGTGTCTGCCTTTTTTTTTTTTTTTTTTTTTTTAAAATTAAATTCAGTTTTATTGAAATACATTCACACACCATACAATCATCCATGGTATACAATCCACTGTCCACAGTATGATAACATAGTTATGCGTTCATCACCACAATCTATCTCTGAACATTTTCATTACATCAGAAAGAACCAGAACAAGAATAAAAAATAAAAGTGAAAAAAGAACACCCAAATCATCCCCCCATCTCACCCCATTTGTCCTTTAGTTTTTATCCCCATTCCTCCACTCATCCATACACTAGATAAAGGGGGTGTGATCCACAAGGTCTTCACAATCATAGTGTCTGCCTTTTAATATTCAGAACATGACTAAAAAAAATCAGGGAGGATGAAGCTGTGTTATGTAGCACTTGGATTGCTCATAAAATCATCACGTTAAAGATATTTGTACTTTTATGATATGGAATCACAGAATGTGGGGACTTGAAGAGATGGTGTAGTAGGGTATTCTCAAACATCATCCTGGTGCTTAGAGCCCCTCTGGTTGAGCCAGGGGCAATTTCAGGAGCTATACAGGGCAGCAAAAGGGGATCTGCCCCACTTGAACCCAAACACCTCTGGCTCTTGTTTGTTTTACGTATTTGGGTTTTCACTGATTTCATTTGAAGAAAGGATTTTATAGTTTTTCTTATGCATTAAGCCATCCCTGTAACAAAGGGCTGCTAAGGTGTTTCCTTGGAAGGAACCCTGCAGGTTTGTGGAATGAATCTCTGAATCTTGGAGTGGGAAGGGACCAAGTACTAGTAGTAGTAGTAGCAGCAGCAGCAGCAGCAGCAGCTAAGCTTATTGGGCACTACTCTGTGTCTCACAACAACCCTGTGAGGGAGGTATTATCTCTCCATTTTACAGAGGAGGAAGCTGAGGTGTAGATGTTGAGTAACTTGACTGAGACCCTTGGCTAGTCAATGGCAGAGGTTCTTTTCCCTTCTTATTTGCCTCCCCTGGCTGTGGGAGCCCAGCACTGTCTATCATTTCCCCTTCTTGGGTTTTAGGCATGGGCTCTGGGTCCCATTTGCATGGTGAAGTTGGCAAAGTATCAGTCACTCGGAGCACCTGCTGCAGCTCTGCCTCCCTTTGCTGGCCTCAGCTGGTCCCAGGGCCAGAGAGTGAGGGCAGAGGTGCCCTGGCCCAGCCTAACCCGAATCTCTCTAGGGAGAGGCGTGCGGCTCTACTACATCGGAGGGGAAGTCTTCGCAGAGTGCCTCAGTGACAGCGCGATTTTTGTCCAGTCTCCCAACTGTAACCAGCGCTATGGCTGGCACCCAGCCACCGTCTGCAAGATCCCACCAGGTAACACCACCTCCACCCCCTCCTCATGGTGTGTGCCTGGGTCACTGGAAAGGCTTCACCTTTCTTACCTTTGCTCCCCCCTCAGTGTTTATAGTGTCCACCTGGAGTTGATTTGATTTCCTTTTCCCTGAGCCCCTGGGGGCAGAGGCAGCCTCTAACAGCCCTGCCTTTTACCCATGGGTAACAGCTCCCTGTGTACATCAGGCAGCATGGCCTCCTTCCTCCCTCCTGTCATTCCACAGAGATTCACAGCACAGGGGTGCACCGTGCCAGGTGCCATGGGGAGAGGGAGAAGTTGATGAGGTCCTGATCCTGTCTGCACAGACCAGTGGGGTGTATGAGACAAAGAAACAAATGTTAACACAAGGGAGGGGTGCTAAGCACCAAGTGAACTGAGCAGCACAGGTAAAGTACACTCGGGTCCAGGGGGAGAGAGCACATTTAATTGTAGGGTTGGATCAGGGAAGGCTTCCTGGAGAAGGCATTGATGCTTTGAAGGCTAGATAGGTATCAGGTGGGGATGGTGGGGTGGGGATGGTGAGGGCATTCCAAAAGGAAAAGCATGGGCAGAGGCCCAGAGGTGATGTACGGGCAACAGTGAACAGCTCACCTGGTAGGAGAAGGGGGTGTATAAAAGACAGTGAAAGGAAATGTTTAAAAAGCACGATGGGACCAAACCTGGAAGGGCTGGTGAATCCTACCTGTACTCCAAGGTGTGATGGGCTATACCAGAGGACGGTTTGGACAGGGCTGGGCCGGGGCAGGAAGACCAGGCAGGAGGCTGATCTCATCTAAGGCCTCTTTCTTTAGAAAACCCAAGTATAAGCCCCAGCCAAAGCCTGCAGCTGTCCCACCACAACGCTACTGAGGATGTAACCTGCAGAATGTGGTCTGTGATGGCTGGGAGAGCAAGTTGCCAGGGTCGGGCTGTTGTCTTTGGCACACACATGTTGTGACCTTTCCTGCTCACTGAGTAGCAGATGATAGATGTGTGATGGGCCACGGGCAGGGTAAATTCAAGACTGCCGGAAGTCTGAAATGATAACAGTGCTCCATGTTTCCAGTTACAGTTGCGTTTACAGAGGACATTTGTATCTTTGATCTCATTTAGTCCTCTCTAGGGAGGAAACAGGTTCAGAGAGGTTAAGTCATGTGCCCAAGGACACACAGTAAGTGGCTGAGCCAGGATGGAGCCTAGGACTGACTGACTCCCAGCTCTAGTGCTCTCTTTTACCTCTTGGCTCTGCTGGTGGCAAGAGCCTGGTTTTGGCCCTGTACTACCATACTGCTCTTGGAGAAAGTGAGAAGTGCCCTAGGCATTCTTGGCATCCTGCTCACACCCTTCCCCAATCCCAACCCCAAATTTTTTGGTGAGGGATAAGTTGACTCGGATGTGGTTTCCTAACTCACAGGTCAGAGTTGTGAGGACCTTTAAGGCCAGCACCTTGTTTTACAGAGGAGACATAGGCTCAGGAGGAGAAAGCAACCAGCCCAGAGTCACACAGCAAGACTAGTAGCCAGTGGTGGCCAATTAATAGGCATCGCCTCCGCTCACCTTATGGGCATTTCCGGCATGTACCTCTGTCTGTTTTTCCTGGTTGACACATTCCTGGCACTCAGGCATTAAGAATTCAAACAAAAGGTTTACTTTTAAACTTTATTTATGCCTGTCTCTGGTTTTACTGTCTAGAGAATTAGGCACACACCTTCACTTTGCTTTGAATGTCACCCAGGGCCAGCCTTGTGCCCAGAGGCCAAAATGTAGTCCAGATTGGCCCTAGCATGAGGCAGTCTGAGTGGAAGGTGCCCAGGGACCCTCTCCTAAGTTTCCTCTTGGACTCATGGGCACAGTAGCCTTTTAGCCAGCACTCCCTGTTCCCCATGGCAAGGGGATTGGCCATCCTTGCCCAGGCCCCTTGGCTCTGTGGTCCCTGGAGTCCTGCCTTGGCCCCTGTGTCCCAAAGCAAGCCCACCTCCCTAAACCATCTTCCATTCTCCCAGCCCACCTTTCAGCCTTCCTTCTCAGCAGTCTTGTAGCTCTAGGAATGGGTGCCTGCAGGCCAATGTTTAATCCTCCACTGATGTCTCCTCTCACTGATGTCTCCTCTCACTGATGTCAACTTCATCTCCCCAATGAGGTGCTGAGGGATTCAAGGCAGGGACCGAGTTGGCCTGATCCTGGCATGGTGCTGAGCGTGGAGTGTGTGGCTAAGACTTTAAACAGTCGTGTTCCAGTGCAGCCCTTTGAATTACACCATTCTGGGTGACCCAGGGATTGCCTCGGGAAGGAGGGGAACAACAGGCATGTCAGCCTCACCATCCCCACAAGTACTGTGTTTGCTTTGTTGGCAGGATGCAACCTGAAGATCTTCAACAACCAGGAGTTTGCTGCCCTCCTGGCTCAGTCCGTCAACCAGGGCTTTGAGGCTGTCTACCAGTTGACGCGGATGTGTACCATCCGCATGAGTTTTGTCAAAGGCTGGGGAGCGGAATACAGGTCAGGTGTGGGTGCTGCGTGTACTAGGGGGCCCATTCCACATGATTCAGAACAGCAGTGGGGCTCTGCGGGGACAAGCCAGGCCAGCCCTCATTGTGCAGGTCAGAGAGAGGCCACAGCAGGCAGGAAAAGCAGAACCCTGTTCGCTTAGCCCTTAATAGTTTACAAAGCTTAACACACACATTCCATTTCACCTCAGCACAGCCCTGGGGAAACTGGCATCACCCCCATTATACAGAAGAAGGAACTAAAGTCCAGGGAGGGAAAATGTCTTATCTGAAATTACATTATCAGTGGAAAAGCTGAGCCTTGTGGCTTTTGTCTCATTCATTTTGAGCAGATGGTTTTAAAATGACCCTCTCCAGGAAGTTAAGCCTTTATCTCATCATTTCTTCCTGTCCTCTCTGGCTCCATCTCAGACTTGGGAACTGTGGTGATCCTAAGGATCTAGGAAATTAAAACTGGGAAATGGGGGAAGGGAGGAGAGTTGGGCAGTCCTAAAGGCACAAGGGAAATAAGTTTACTTGCTCAGAAAAGAAAATTATTTTTCCCCAGACTTTTGAGGGCTGGTTTAAACATGGTACTGCTCATTATCCACCTGGTCAAATCTCTTAGACAATTCTGGTTTTGGTTTGAAGGATCCATTCCCTTTTCTTTGCATACAGACAGCAGTTTCCCAAGAGACAGAGCTGTGCCCCCACCTCCCTGCCCCTGCCCAGCCCCCAAGTCCTGCGGCAGACACAGAGGTACCCACATGTCAGCTGGAGCCAGTGCCTTCAAGTTACTCTCCCCTTCTCTTCATTTTTCCAGATGTTTGGAATCCATTTTGTTTTGCAGTCATTCTGCACCCTGGCCAAACCCATTTCAATATTGGCTCTGGGCCACTGTTCATAATGAAATCCAGATGAGCATGACTTATGGAAAGTCAGTTTCTCATTAGAGGATCTCGGTCCCTAAAATCCCCCTCTTCCATTTACCGTATTTTAGCCTCTCTTCCTGTGTCTGCCCCACGGTGCCAGAGAACATAGTTCCTTGGTCTCCAGGGTCTTTCTGAAATCTAGGACAAGTGACCAATTGAACAGTCAAAGTTGTCAAGCCTCCTGAGAACCTACAACCCATTTATAATGGCCTGAAGAGATGAGTCTGGCCCAAAGGTGCAACCGGTGAAATGTTTCAGTAGCCAACTTTAGCCATGGCTTAGATCACTTCAGGAACAGGAGTGAAAGGTTAGAAAATGAATCTGTTTTTTCATGGGGAGGGAAGTATTGAAAGATGGACATAAATGGAAGAAAGCAAAGGGTCCATTTACACCTCTTAGATTCAGACTGCAGTTCAAGGGACCACACTTTGTCCTGCAGGCTCCCCATATCAGAGAAGCATCCTAGGGCCGGTCAGCAGAGCCATTCCTAAATTCCTCCTACTCAGACTTAAGTGTAGATTAAGCAAGGAGGGCAGTGACCTTGGGACAGTGGCCCTGGACCTGGTGCAGCAATGGAACTCTCCAGCTCCGTGTGCCGGGAAGAGGCTCCTTGAGAGCAGAAGCCTTTCCCCAGGGGCACTGTGTTACCACACAGGATATGCTGCCAGCACACCCAGTCCTGTGCAGCCCACCGCGTCACTGCGGCCTCGCTGGTGGGTACAGCCCCTTCCCAGAATGGTCTTGCCATCCCCCTGCCTCTTGGGCCAAGGAGAGTAAGGTTTCAGTCCTCTTCTCTGTGAGGTGGCTGAAAGTAGGGCCCAGGGCCCACGCCTCTCACCTCCAGCTGGCAAAAGCTATTCCGGCCTCAGCAGATAGCCTTTGCTCAGTGGAAGCCTCTGGGAGCTTGCCTGCGAGCTGCGTCATCAACCAGCCTGAGTTTAGACAAAGTGCTTTGGGGAAAAGAAACGTGTGGCGTGCCTCGGTTTTTTCCAGTAATTGTTCCATGGCTTGCTCTGCTCGTAAGATTTTCCAAAATAAGGCCATAGATGGGAATTATATCAGCACATCAGGAACTGACAGCATGCGAACTCTGTTGGCGCTTTGTAGAACACCCTCCTCAATCAGACCGACGTACGTCATTGCGGCCTGCTGGGGCTTGGTCCAGCTCTGGAGATGGGAGGCCTGCAGGTGCCCATTTGTCCAGATGGAGCCAGGGTGGCCACTGTTCAAGCTAGAGGTTCTCGGGTGCCTTGGAATGTGCCTTTACACGTTTAGCTCTAAGAGTTGCCTTTTCATCCCTTGAGAGAGCCTGCTTAATTCACAGTCTTCCCTGGTTGGAACAGTTGGCCTGGTAGTTTCAGCAAGTTACTGGTACTTCCTCTAGGGCAGGGTCCAGCAAAGTAGGATATATCTCTAGCTTTAGGAAGCAGAAAAAGGTGATCTGACTGGTATGTACATTTCTCTGGACATTTTTAAAGCTGCCCCCACCCCACCCCTTTTGCTGTTTCTTGTAGGAGACAGACGGTGACCAGTACCCCCTGCTGGATTGAGCTGCACCTGAATGGTCCTTTGCAGTGGCTTGACAAAGTACTCACCCAGATGGGCTCCCCAAGCATCCGCTGTTCCAGTGTGTCTTAGAGACATTGAGTGTGATGGGGGAGGGGGGGAGGGAGGGGGGGCTCGGGGAAAATGGCTGTGTAGGAGGTGGAAAAAATGGGAACTATGCTCAACCCACTGTTGTCATGGAAGAAAAAAAAAAATGTTCTCCCTACCGACCCAACCAAAGTGGTACCACCCTGTTTTCCAAAACACAGAGGCAAACCCAGAGATGGATTTTACAAACGGCTGTCTGCTGAACAAATTTGCCCTTTGGACCCCAGTTTGAAGGGCAAGAAATGGCTTCTGCTCTGGTGGCTTGAGTGAACAGGTAATATTTTAGCACCTGCCCTCTCTCCTCAGCCCTTCTTTCATGACAGCAGTCCGGGATGTCACTGTGGAAATGCCCCTCTCTCCAGGACTGGAATGTGGACTTTACCTTAGAAGGGTGTCACCTAGGGAGGGGAGAGCCTGCATGGGCACAAGCAAACCTCATGGCCCAACTCTTTTGCCCTTTTGACAAAGGCTACTTCAATGGAGCATTCCTGAGCCCACCACTCTGGCAGACTGTGTGCCTCATGAGCTGGATTGACTTGGGTGTGGGGGGGAGGGGGAGGGGACAGCTTGTCTGTCTCCTTCCCCTCACAACATCCTTATTGGAATGAGTATTTCAGCAGAACATGTACAAGGGCATGGTGGGAAAAGCTGGTGAAAGCCTCCTCTTTTAAGAACTCTTAAATTTGTCCTTTTTCAGTTTGAAAAGTTGGAAGGATCTGTTGAAGCTTGGGGTGTATGCAATGTATAGTTTATATTATCATCACATTAATCTCAAAGAGATTTGAATTACGTGAAGTATTTACATGAAGCAAGAGGCAGTGGTCCTGTGATGGTTTGGGCTGAGGCAGCACTACATTGAGTGGGTCTCCAGTTGTAAGAGCTCACTCTGATTCTGATGCATATGGCTACATGGTTTATGTAGTCAGTTGCATTAATTAAATGAACTTAAATCTTACGCTCTTTTAAATGTTTGTTTTATATTTAAAAAAACTGAGTTGGCACAGTGACTGAGAAACCAGACTGGGGCCTGGCCCATACTTGGCTCCCTTCTTTCTCCCGAGGTGAAGCTTTTCTAGGTTGGTTGAGGAGAAACCTGCCAATTTTGGGAACCGAGATTCTCAGAAGCAAATTCAACAGAAGGGAAAATCTCAGGCCAACATGGGCAAAGGAAAAGGGCTATTAAGAATTTTTTGTACACCTTTGGAAATTGCAGGCTTGGTACAAAGAGGTCTGTCATCTTTCTCCTGGGAACTAAGATGATCTAGCTCATAGTAGAGGATCACCAGTGGCAACTATAGCAGTTGTATTGTATAATAAGTACTATTCCCAGTGGCAATTTAGAAAACTATTATAAATTTCAACTGGAAAAAGAAACTCCCCCCCCCTTTTCTTTTACTGGCCTTTTGCAGAACACAGCAGACAGAATTGCCACCTGCAACTGGTACTTTATTCTTTGCTGCTGTTTTTGTCTGAAATGACTTATCCCATTTTTTACATGGCCTTACACCAAGAACAATAGTTACCTATGGAAATCCAGGTGAAGGGGAGAAAGTGTATACTTTGGCAGGTATAAACTTCAAATGTGATGACATTTGATGCCACGTGAAGATGTTGGGGCTTCCTGGTACTTCACCTGCAGGATCCTATGCCTCTGAAGCTCTAGCCTTGAGCTTTGCAGGTAGGAAAGCTGCTCCTGAACTCTCCTGAGGACAAGGAAGAGACTGAAGGAGCACCTCACCAGACTTATCTTAGTCTTCTTGCAGGGGTGTTCACACAGAGCCCTTCACTCCACCTGAGAGGGCCTAGTACTACGGGCCTGAAGTTTGTGCCTGGCATGAAATGATCTGTGGGCTGCTGCTTACAAATACCGGAAGCTCCTCAATCTCCCTAGTCTGAGAGCCGTGGCACAAATCTTCCAATGTGGCGTCTGCTGGAGCAATTGAGGTACATCTCCTAAAAGCCATGGACAGTGGTTTCTGAGGGCCTGCATGTTCCACTTGCTGTACGATCCCATGAGGTTGTCTGTGGCACACAGTTGCCATCCAGGTACTTGAGAAACTGTCTTCAGGTACTGATTAGTTTTGGTGATCTGGTGATCATGTTTCCTGCATTTGGATGGTGTCTCAGAACCCTCAATATTCAGACTTGAATACTACTATTAGGAGGATGAAGTTTGTGTTTGGTTTCCAAAGGCTACTCGACCCATTTTCTTTATAGAACAGACCATGGAAGAGAACAGGTGAGGAAATTGTAAGTAACCCCACCTTAGGCATCATTCAAAATAAATTCAGTTTCCCTTAGAGGTTAGGAAATGGTGCCATTTGTATCATAGAGCACTATGTAGGTGCTTTGGGGAATGTATGATAGTAGTGCCCTGTCTTTAAGCCACAAAGCTAGATTTTGTCTTAAAATCCTGTTGTATGAATAGTTTCATGCATTAAAAAAAAATTTTTTTTAGAAGCTAGTTGAAAAGGGGCAAGAGGAAATGAGAACAGTTCTAGAGCTGAGACTGGCAGTTAGAGTGCAGTTTTAAGTGGCATCTGTCCAGGTAACATGATAGGTGTGTTGTTTCCATGCCCCAGCCTACCCATGCATGACCGTCTGGCTTGTGCTGACACTGAACTGAGTAGTTAGCACTGGGACAGTTATCTGTGTCCTCAGCCACCTCCCTGAAGAGCAGACTTTTATTCCCTTTCCTTTGCTGCTGCTCCTCCTTCCCCACTTTATTTAGTAACTTAGATCCTTCCAGTGCAAATGTAGGTAGCTACCCCAGCCGGTTTGGATTACAGGTCTGTGCTAGATCATCATCTCACTTAGCCATCTTCCTGGCAGGCTGTAGAAGAAATGATATTTTGAGACAGGCCTAGAGTCAGGAGCAGGGACTTTGACTCAAACACGTGAGAGCATGGCTGCTGACTTTTCCATTGTATGTTGTCTGTGTCATATCTTTTTTTTTCAATTGGTGATTTCAAAAAAAAAAAAAAAAAATCTTTGTTAATGTATTGAAATGAGCTGTAGCACATATCTTATGCTTAGTTTATTTGTCTCTATCTCCTGTTGGCTTCCTAGAGTTTGGACATATTCCAGGGCGAAATGCTTTTACTCAAACCACAGAAAGGCTTTCTTTAAGTAGTTGTACATGTGTGTGTAGTCTGGGAGAAGGCAAATATCTGGCTTTAGGCTTTAGCCCAAGCTGCCATTTCCAAGGCTCCAAGATGTTTTCTGCAGGGCCAATGCCCACACTAGGCCACTCTCCTCATTCTCGAAAGGAGGCTGCGGACTGCTCAAGGCACTATTTATGGAGAGGGTTACCCATAGCAAAAGGGCACAAGTTTGGCACCGAACTCTGTTTCTTACTGTGTGACTGGTGAGTGGCAGAGTTGGGAGTTTTCCCAAAATGTAGATGTGTCTTCATTTTAGTAGAGGAAAACCTAAATTTACCACAAATACATGGTACCATTTTTCTTTGTGTGGCATAACTGTTCCTGTGTATTACCCTTACAGTAACAGATTTCACAATATTCATCACTTTTAAAGGAGTATCTTCAAGTGTGTGGGTAAAACTGAACAATATATTAAAAAATGAAGATAATGTATTTCTCAGGAGAGGGTGTAAAGCAGTGGGAAACTGACTTGATGTACAGGCAACTTTTTAAACCAGAGCTATCACATAAACTCACTGTATAAACTGGATTGAGAAATTCTCAGTGATTCTGTAACTGATTTTCCTTTTTTTTATGCTGAACTAATGTATACTGTAGCATTCTGGTGTTTTTATATTTATATAATAGTTTCTTAAACGATGCAGACAGATAACTATTTAATTTTTTGAAGAAAGCTGGAAAAGTCTCTCTGCCCCAGGACAGTAGCTGGGAAGTCAGGGGCTCAGCCAGTTCTGAATGTTGCTTGAGGGTGTAGTGGCTTTTTTGGCTCAGCATCTGGAAACACCAATCCAGGCTGGCTAAACAAGCAGCAGCATGTAAAAACAGGCAGTTCTGACTCAAGTGTAAGATCTGCAACAGGGGATCTGTGAATGAAGCCCCCCCCCATCCCCCTTTCAAGGGGTGAAAACTTAAGAGGGATGGAGCCACCTTTGTCCAGGAAGCCTTCACTCACCCTCACTGCTGCTGTTGCAACTAGGCTGTTCTTGACTCTTATTTTGGCAGGAGGGGGAGGAGAACGTGGAGGATGTTGATTATACCTTCACTTCTCAGCCAGTGTGACCTTTTAATACCTTTGTAAAAAGCATGTATGTATTTAGAGTGTTTTAGATTTTTCTAACTTTTGTATTTTAAGAAAAGAGCACCTGTTTAAGCTTTGTACCCCTATTGTTAAAGATTTGTGTTCTCTCTCCCCAGTACGTGCCCTTCTAATAAACTTTTCATGGAAAAGCTCCTGTGTAAAGAACTCAGTCTGATTCTTGTTGCCATCTCCCAGAGAGAAAATTTAAAAAGGGAGCCTAGCAAGGTCCTTGAGTGATGGAGACCAGAGGAAAATGTCTACAAGCCCTAGTGTACTTTGGCCAAGGATGTGCCATGCGCCACATTCTGTCAGTCTTCATGTAAGCTCCAGTTCCCCTCATTTACTCACCAAGGGCAGCGTGACGTGTCACCTAATCTCCTTCAATGACAGCAGGAGCCCCTGGGTCATCTGACACAAAGGTCAAAAGTTTTACAAGTGGCACATTTCCCCTGCTCCCCACATCTAAGCATTGCACAAGTCCCATAGATTGATCTTAGCAATACTGTTTTGCATTCATTTCCCCTGTAGTTGGAGGCCTTTGGCAAATGACTGACTACCACCACCACCCTAACCTCAAGTCCACCTACCTTTGGTTTCTGCTTGTCCTCTCCAAGCTTGTCTCTTCCACACTGTTGTGGTGTCTTAAATACCACCAGGTTAATTTTTCCACAGGCATGGAGGTAGATTTTTAGATTCATAAGTAACTAGGTTTCTACACCCTGCAGCTCAGAAAACTACCTGAGAAAATTCATTTTGAACTCAGAAGTATCAGGGAGAAGGGGACTTCAAAATTAATTGTTTCCTTGGCCAAATCTTACACTGACCCCAGTGATGGGGATTAAGATGGGGATTAAGAAACATGATTAAAATATAAAATTCCATCTGTTTTTTAAGAGTTTAACAGAATTTGGAGAAGGACAAAATGGAGGCTAGAAGAATCCTTTAGCGTGGCCACTTCTACAGCAGTCTTCCTTCTAAGGACCTCACCTAAGTCCAAATACCGCCCCTACCAGGAAGGGACAGATTTCACGGTAAGGACATCTGTAAGCCTTTAGATTTGGCCTCCATGAACTGCATCAAATTCCTTACCTTTATGCTTATGCTTCTACCCTCCTGCCCCTAAAAGACTCTCAAATCAGCACCTCTAATGCAACCTGTTCTTTGTGCTTTAGACGTGATCCAAAACACATCCTCCAAACTGAATCATCTCCCCCACCTCACCCCTGTACCAGTTCCCTTTACTGACTCCTCAACTTTTATCAGTAGCCCCACCATTCCCCAAGCCTGAGCAGTTGGATGCATTTCTTATCCTTGCTTTCTATCACCTCTTTATTAGAATTTCTCTTGCCGGACATTAACAGCCCTCTTTGTTGCAGCTGGCCTTCTTAATCAAACCTCCCTTTTGGAAAGGCCCTACTCCTTTGGAAGGGGCCCAATTCTCCCTGGCCCTCTCCTTTTTTTTCCTGCGGTCAGTTCTTCCTCTTCTGCCTACTTCTTCAGTGTTGGTGTTCTCAAACCACTGTATGTACATGACTGTTCTGAATGAGCTCATCTACCCTCATGATTTCAAACCATATAAATGCTAATGATACCAAATCAGCTATAAAGCGAAGACCTCACCCTGAAGCTTCAGACTCATACCACAGCCTGCTGGATACTTGTACATGGAGGAACCACAAGTAACTCAAACTCAATTTAGAAATCAGAATTCATCGTTTCCCTTTGTAAATAAATCATCTCCTGCTCAACTGCCCTTTCACACTGTTTGTTTTTGGCAGAACCATTTACCCAGCCTACACCCAGGGAATACATATTCCTACCTGATTCCCCCACTTGCCACATCCAGTTCCAGTTTCTCCAAATTGACTCCAGTTCCACCTTTATAGCCCTATACTGCAGGGCTTGTAGCACCTGGACTACTGCACCAGCTTCCTTAACTGGTATCCTACTTAGTGTCCAGCCTTCTTTCCTTTAAATGCACCATCCACATTGCCCCCAGGGACCTATCTGACCTAAGATGGTCCCCCCATATACAGCACAAATTTGAAGGTCTTTGATATGGAACACTTGATCCTCATTATTTGACCCCTATCCAGCATTCATGGTTCCCTGCCTTATACTTTTATAACTCAGCAACTCATAGTTCCTTATGAACCATACTTGTCTGTGATTGCTCATGCTGGTTCCTTCTGTTTGGAATGTCAACTTCTTCCCCACTTGACAACACTACCCCCACCAAACTGCCTGTCTAACACACACCAGTTCACCTCGCTATTCACCTGGCTAATTTTTACCAATGCTTTGAGACTTAGCCCACACATTTCCTCCCTTTTGTGCAAATCTGTGTAGCCACAGTCTCTCTAACTGCTTGTTAATTGTGCCTGTTGTCCTCTTTAGGCTGGGAGTTCCTTGAGAGCAGGGTTTACTCATATGCTTGTATCACTGGCTTCTTTAATCTACTACATATTTTTGCTGGATAAATGAGTCATTTAGTGGCCTAGTATATTCTACCTTAGCGATATCTTTTGCATCCATTTCCACATGCTATCCTATAGTAAACTGTTATATTTGACTGAAGAAAGGCAAACACAATACAGTTCCTGATTACCACTTATCACAGCTATTCCAATATTCTAATTTCTCTCCTAGACCAGGAATAGTAAATATGTGACAAAATTACTACCATTCTCTATTTCTTTAGCCATGGCAAAACCACTAATCACAGTGATAGGTCCATTCTCAGCTTCAGAGTCTTGCTCATCGTAACTCTCCAGGTATTTACAGTTAGTGTTGGCTAATACTGCTGTCAGATTTTCTTGTAATGCAATTATGATTAGATGCCTTTTCTGCTCAAAAATCTTTAGCTCCTCAATTACATACAGGGTAGGTACAGACTCCACAAGGTAGAATTTCAGGGTCCTCTCCATTACCACTCTGTCCCTCATCTACCACCATTTCTCTAACTGGACTATTTGATGTGTTCCCAACACAATCCCTTTCTTATCTCCATACCTTTGTTCATGCCATAACTATCTCTAAAAACGCTGCTGCCTCCAACCACATATATCTGTCCAAATGCCTATTTTTCCAGGTGCAATTCAAGTATCACTTCCTCTAAGTCAATGAAACTCAAAGGGTAGTCCCTGGAACAACAGTATCAGTGTCACCTGGGATGTTAGAAATGCAAATTCTTAAGCCCCACCCCAGACTTACTGAAGTAGAAATTACGGAATGGGGTCTTCCAGGTGATTCTGATGCATGCTTAAGTGGGAGAACCATTGCTCAAAGATGCACTTCATGCTCTCCCCAACCCACTGGGTTCTTTCCCTCCCATAGCTGTAAGGCTGGTCCCAGTCTTTCTCACATTCTGCCTAGCATTTTATCTTTTGTGACCTTATTTTGCTAAACCATATTCCCACCTGAGTAGGACTGTGAGCACATGGAGAAGAGAAACTGAATGCTTCCTCAGGTCTATATCCTCTACCAACCTGGCTCAGTGTTGGCTGAACCCTGAATCCTTGTATCAGCTCTCACTAGGGTAGAAGTAACAAGCACAGTTAACTTTTTCTAAACTAAGTTTGAGGCCTTCTGACCTTACCACCTCTTGTAAGTGCTTCCAGAGAATTTCCGGGAGAGGCAGGATTGATGCAGACCATGCCTTTGGGCTTCATATTACAAGAATCTTCTCTCTCCTAAGCTATGCTGCCTTTACCATAAAGTTCCTACCCCAGGCCTTACTTGGCCCACATTTTCAATAGCATTTAAACCATGTGTTTGATAACAGAGAAAGGGCAGCAGCAGTGATTGCTCACTACCTTCGGAAGAGAACCAGGGTGGCTTCCTAGTCAGTAAGCTGGGCATGAACGGCTTCATGCCTATTAACAGAACATACAAAAGGGTTTTAGAAGAAAATAGTCCCCCCACCCACCCACCCACCAAGCCTGTGTTCCAAAGATGCATAATAACCATTAGGGCCAGGTTTTGAATCAATACTTTTCCAACAGGAAACAAAGTAGAACTGTGAATCATTAAGAGCTGGAATGGGGCTAACTAGTGCTCCAACAAAAGGCCCATGCTTTTTGCTATTACCGTTCTTGTTAATTCTTCATTCCACAAATCAGAGAAATACCTCAGAATCAAGAAAGAGACGTCCTTTACTTGAGAGACTTAATATACACACTTAACTCTGAGTAAAGATATCTACATTAAAAGCAAGACTTGTGATGTTCACGACAGGCACAGGTAATGCCCAAATATGAAACTTAAAGAATCTGTCTTTTCTGCAAGTGCTTATGTGCCAAAGGTGCGAGGATGGGCCACTGAACTGAACCCCAAGTGGAATCTAAAGCAAAAACAATTCTGCCCTGTAGAGTCAGCATTCTACTTTTATGCAACATACAAATTATGGAAAGTTAATAGCCAGGGTATTGCTTTCAAGCAGACCCTGTACTAGGGTGATGCTAGGTTCAATATACTTGACCAGATCTTTTTTTTACACTTTCTCCACCTATAGTCCTCTAATAAGATTTGGTATTTACAGATACACTGCTATAGCTGAACTGTCAAGTCTATTTAAAAATTTGTTGGGGGGACGAGGGGAAGAGTGGGAGGCAAATCTACCTCTTAGAGCATCACTGGAACTGTCTCCATCAATCAGCATTCAATGAATCAGAGCCCCTGACTGTACCAGACACATGTTTGCTAAATTTAGCTTTGCATCAGCAAACACCCAAGCTCAGAATAGTTCACGGGGCTCTCATCTTACCCTTAGACAGTGATTCTAATAAGACTATTTTTCCACAGAAGGCCAAGACAGGGCAGGGGGCACTCTATGTGCTCTCTCAATGACCATGGTTAAAGGGATTGGCCCAAGGTGAAGGGAATCCAACAAAGCATAGCAAAAATGTTTATCCACACTCTTCAGTGGGAGCATGAAATGAGCCATTTATCACATTTCATGTGTTATAAGTAGCTTGCAGGAATGGCCTGACTTGCTCTATGGTCCTTGAACCATATCCCATATTACTCATCCATCTAAGTCTAGCTTCCTTGAATCTCTAGCTTCTCTGAATCAGATGTGGCCAAGTCCTATAAATAGAGAGCAAGCAAACTGTTACTGTCAATCTTCTCATACTCTGGCAGGACAGCATATTTTAAAATTATAAAAATATCTATGTCTTCATCATTTAAAAATGATTACATAACACGACTTACTCAGGAAAAAAAGTTTATTCTTGTCTCTCCCTACCTTCCAACACTTATGATCCTTAAACTTGTGATTATATTCATCAAACTATCAAATATGGGGCCTACTGTGTGCCAGATGCTGTGTTACACAAATAGGAAATGTTGAACAACAAAACACATCTATTATTTTAAATCCTAGCTAGACCGTCCATAACTACTTGTGCTGGCATGCACACAGGTCACCTTATATAGAATGCAACTTTTATTGCAGTATTAGCTCATCATCACTGTTCTTAACATGGGCCTTTAGTAAATACCATGAGATGCCTTCATTCCATGTGTCCTCTAGAAGAGGGTCAATCTCTTCTGATAGCTGAGGTCTTGAAAATGTGAGCTGATATTATACACATGCATTGTGGATCCCAAAACAGTCTGGCAAATTCTTATGCTACTCCGTATTTCACTCACACTCCCTACTAAAAACACACCAAAACAAAAACAAAATTTTAATAATACATATTAGCAGGCTTTAAAAATAAATCACATTTTAATCCCCTGGCTTTGTTCAAACCACAAAATCAGTTCACAGCTTTTTCTAATCTGTTTTCCCTAACCATGTGGCCTAATGTATTTTCTAAAACCTTCCATGTTCCACCTTTCATTTTGCAATCCCAGAGCTAACTTCTCTTACATTCCTAATCAATGGCTAATGCAGTCACTTCAAAGAAACAAGGATGGAGTGGTGGTGAACTATAGTTGCCAAGGCATTCAGAACAATAATTAAACAAAGGAACAAAAAAAGGTTACCACACAAGATAGCTTCCAGTGCCCAGGGGAATGCCTCTTCCTGACTGTTCCAATCACCAAAACTTTTCCTCCCTGTGGTTGCTATGGTCCTGTATTTTTAGCATTCCCTTTCTTCTGCCATTTCTTCAGGGCTGTAAGGTTTATAAGATCATCCTCAGAGGGGGTATGAAATGTTTTTATGCTTATGACTTAACCTGTGTTTTTTCCAAACTGGACGAGCAGGTTCGTATCCACATAAGCCCAGAACCAGTCATCACTTTGTGTTTTGGCATCATCCACACTGCTCTAGTGCCAGCTGAGAGCCTTGGCAGTAACCATAAGGGAAGTTTAATGACATGCATTAAAAAAGTGTCACCATAAAAAACAGAAATCAGGATTTTTATTTGCTGTACTTTCCACTATTCCTTTGGAAACTTTCTCTTTGTTGATCAGTTCCCGAGGCTGACCCACTCAAGCTTGCCCTCTCAAAGAATAAAGAACAAAGCATCCTGCCTTGGAGCTGTGGGCCCTGGGAGATTGGAAAGGAGCAATCAATTCCAAGATGCTCAGGAACTCACTGCCCAACATTTCACATCCTTCCCCACCTCACCCGCCGCTTACTATCACTTCTTTGGCAGTGATCCCTGTTTGGCTTTCAAAGAGAAAGAGGGGGAAACAGTTTGTTTTGAGGGTATACTGTGTGACAACACAACTCTGACATCTCAAGTAGCAGGGGAGAACTCTAAGGAAGAAGAGTTACTTCATAATAATGCTTCTGCAAAACTCTTGGTATATGATCACAACCTGTTTTCACGGTCCATATAGGAATTCTTTACGGTTCTCTCTCCCTTCACCACCACACACTACCAAAACTCAGAAGAGAGGTTTGTTTTATCCCTACCAGAGCCAAAAGATTCACACTGGTTTTTCAATACTTTCTTGCATGAGTTCAGACACTATACCTCAAATGAAAAGCCTAGAAGCATTTTTTTTTTTTTTTTTTTTTTTTAGTTGGAGACTAACCTGGGAGCACTGACTTTGGCCCACTCATACTACGGTGCAAATCAAATCTGCAGCTGCCTCCTTTCTTCCCATCAAAAACACCATAGGTCAGAACAGCATGCTCCTTGAAAGCAGTAAAGCAGTGCAACCATAAAATCCAGAACATCCAGGAAAGATGGCACAAGCTCCAGCTGTGCAATAACCAAGTTTGAATGCAGGGACTGCTATTTAAAAGGCTGATCAGGAATGGCTTCATAGTTTTCTTCTTCTTTAACTTGGACAAATCACACAGACCTCTTGAATCTCATTCTACTGCTATTCCTAGAACAAAAAAGTGTATCTGAAAAACTTACTCCTTATTGACATTATACTCCTCATTCTCTTATACTGTGAGAGAAAAGATTTAAAGCCCTACTAAAAACTAAAATTAAGGAAACCCTATAAGTAAGTCAGACAGTCAACATGATGATGGGAATTTCAGCAAACTATAACTAGGTTAGGTAGGGAAATATCCCCTTAACCCAGGTATAGGGAGTTAGCATCTTGGTTAGTCAAATCCCACTATGAATAGTTTAGTTTTCTTCATCAGATGAAAGGCCTTCAATTTCATCTCTGTCTCCCCCGATTGCCATCCAGAATGCTTTAGCCACCTGTGGACAGAAGCATGCAACACATTTTAGGCAACAGCTATATTTCTGCTCACGCCACCCGTCATACTTAGAATTACGTAAGAATGAAAATTATACACCTTGCCCTCCAGCCCTCTGGCATATATATATCAAAAGCCTTGAATACTCTTTGACCCAGCACTTCTACTTCTAAGAATTTGATGTAATCAGACATGTGCACAAAGGTGATGTGTAAAGATGTGCATAGCATCATCATTTATAGAAGCAAAAAAATGCAAGTGGCCTAAAGTGTACAAAAGGGAACTGGATAAATTATGACACATTCATACAATGGAATAACATAAACCATACAGTTCCCTGCCAAGAACCTGTATTGCATTGGTAACAACAAAACAAAATAACTAGAGTTTCCCTGCCCAACAGCTGGAAAGGCAGTCATCCCCTGAGTGTCAATGAAAGTTCCATGTCACTTAACATACATTAGAAAAATCTCGGCAACTCCAGCAACTACATTACTATTGTATAAATATCCAATTAGTTATGTTAATATCCAATTAAAAGCTTACACTAAGCCCCTTTAGGAGTAAACAAATGTGCTATACAATCATAATGACATTAAATCTTTTGTTGGTACTCAATAAATACCCGGCTGATTGTCTCACCTTTTCCGCATGCAACTTTCTTTGCTCATGAGGAAGTGTCGCAGCCTTGTCTAGGGGGAAAATACATCTTAAGAAATTCATCTAATAGCACAGGAAAATCTAGGGAGTATGGATGTTCTAACACTAGAAGATGGGAGATGGGTTTCAAAGACATATGTTTATGGTGTAGTCATTACAGCTATTAGGAGGTTTAAGTCTTCCACATTTTCCAGATGGTAATGATTTGAGTAAATTGGTAGGGATCTTACCGATCTCATGTTAATGAGACACACTGAAAGAAAGAGAGAGGCAAGAAAAGAAGGAAGAGAAAGAGGAAAGAGAATGAAGAAAGAGGAAAATTTTCCCCAGGGAATTTTTATCAACAGGATGTCAGAATCCCCTGAATAGCTAAGTTCCTCAAGATAGCTGAGACCAGAGAAATTCGGCTGTTAGGAAGTAAAATCCTACTACAGAAGATAGACAAGTATCAGTTGGGAACATGTTAAGACACAATGGATCTGATTACCTTTCATTTCTTTTAACTTTGAAAATAGTCTTTCAAAATTCTCCAAATCTCCTCCTCCAGTAGTAAGACTGGCTAATTCTTGAATATCCAGGTCTAACATGGGATCTGAAATAAGAATTTGCCACATTATTTATATATGTGCTAAATACACAGAATCCTTAGGCAATCAATACCAGCTTCAATGCAAGTGACCACTGATTGAGTGCCTAATGTGCACCAGCCTTATAGCTCAAGGGCGTCACTGTTTCAGGCTTCTAGTGGGCTCTCACAAATGAACAGTCACTTATTTTGTCCTTAGGATACTGCAGTGAGGTAAAGTATTTCCCATTTAGAGACGAGGAAACTGAAGCTCAGAGCTGAAGTGATTTGCTCAAAGTGGAGCTGTATTCACACTCAGGCATTTCAAATCTGAAGTTCAGACTCTTTCCACAAAGTTACACTGATTCAACAATCAATGATTTGAATGTATACCATAGCTAACTGTACAGCAATTATTTTCATATATACTAGTGACAACAACCATATAAGGTGGTAAAGACAGATATTATTGTCCACATTTTACAGATGAAGAGACCTGGGCTTAAAAATGAACTCATCTAAAATTTCAGTTATTCAGAAGTAGGACAGATTTAAATTCTTCTTTTCTTACTATAAATCCTTTATTATTTCTACATCAGCATGTTGCCTACTTTTCAAAGTTTGTTTTCAATTAGAACCCCTATTAATTCTCCACTCTAGGGCCAGCACCTCTAGGACATCTTCTCTGACTTCCCCAGTTCCTTAGAATTATTCCCATTCCTGAAGCTTATAGAACTGTCTTAGCACTTGTATATGCAACTTTTTTTTAAATTCAGTTTTATTGAAATATATTCACATACCTGTGTATACAACTTTGTATTCAGCATTTCTTCACCACTACCATATAAATAGTGTTACAATAAGAGAGTTTACTTTTTATGGAACCACTAAGAATTTTAACTTACTTGATTCCATTGCTTCTTTGCAATAACCCTGTAAGGAAAGATTTGCTATCCTTGTCTTACAAAAAAGGAACCAAGACCCAGAGGTTAAATAATATATTCAAGTTCATATCACTACTAGTGCTAGAGCCAAGAACCCAGGTATATAGGACTCCAAAAGCCCACAAGTTTACTACACTATAAGTCCTGTCTCTACATTGGACTGTAAGCTCTTTAGAACAAGGGTAATGACTTTTAATTCTTTGCATCTACCCCAATGCCATAACAGATAATTTGGTGTCAAAAATGTATTTTATTTGATAAATTTGCTTTAGTTCAATAGACATGTGATACAGGCAGTTAGTATATAGGGCTGGAGATAAAAATCTGTGATTTATCTGTGTATAAATGGTAACTGAGTTGTGGATGTGAACAGAATCCCTTACGAAAACACAGATTTAGAAGAGGAATTTAGATGGAGCCTGAAGAATGGCAATATATAAAAGCCAGGGAGAGGAGAGTAATCAATCAAAGAAAGAGGAGTAATAACCAGAGAAGTAGAAGGAAAACTAGTCGACATTGTGTTGGGTGAGTCAAGAGAAGAGAATGCTCAAAGAGGGAATGATCCGTAATATTGAATGCTGCCAAGAGGTCAATCCACGACAACGATTGTTAAATATTGACTAGATATAGTGGTGTGAAGGTCAATGATGGCCTTGACTAAGAGCTGTTTTGATAGTATAATGGAGACAAGAGCCAGAGGTGGTGAGATGAGCAGTGAATGGAAGGTAAGCAATAGACATAAGTTTAGTCAAGAGGTAGGGAGGGTGATTTGGAGTTGAGGAAGTGTTTAGTTTTCACTGGTTTGTGTTTGTTACTTTTTATTTGGAAATAATTTTAGTCTTACAAAAAAGTTGCAAAAATACTGCACAGAGTTCCCAAATACCATTTACTCAACTTCTCACAGTGTTACCATATTATATAACTATTGTACAATTACAAAAATCAAGAACTTACTATTGGTACAACTACAAACTTTTGGTACAAACTACAGACTTTATTCAGACTTCACCAGCTTCCCCACTAAAGTCTTTTTCTTTTTTTGTCCAAGGATCCAATGCAGGATCCTACGCAGAATTTGGCTGTCAAGTCTCCTTAGTCTCTTTTTTTTTTAATTTTTTAATTTTTTTATTTTAAATAATTTCATTGAGATATATTCACATACCACGCAGTCATACAAAACAAATTGTACATTCGATTGTTCACAGTACCATTACATAGTTCTACATTCATCACCTAAACCAATCCCTGACACCTTCATTAGCACACACACAAAAATAACAAGAATAATAATTAAAGTGAAAAAGAGCAATTAAAGTAAAGAACACTGGGCGCCTTTGTCTGTTTGTTTGTATGTTTCCTTCCCCTATTTTTCTACTCATCCATCCATAAACTAGACAAAGGGGAGTGTGGTCCTTATGGCTTTCCCAATCCCACTGTCACCCCTCATAAGCTACATTTTTATACAATTGTCTTCGAGATTCATGGGTTCTGGGTTGTAGTTTGATAGTTTCAGGTATCCGCCACCAGCTACCCCAATTCATTAGAACCTAAAAAGGGTTGTCTAAAGTGTGCGTAAGAGTGCCCAGCAGAGTGACCTCTCGGCTCCTTTTGGAATCTCTGCCACTGAAGCTTATTTCATTTCCTTTCACATCCCCCTTTTGGTCACGATGTTCTCCATCCCACGATGCCGGGTCTACATTCCTCCCCAGGAGTCATATTCCACGTTGCCAGGGAGATTCACTCCCCTGGGTGTCTGATCCCACATAGCAGGGAGGGCAGTGATTTCACCTTTCAAGTTGGCTTAGGTAGAGAGAGAGGGCCACATCTGAGCAACAAAGAGACATTCGGGAGGAGGCTCTTAGGCACAATTACAGGGAGGCCTAGCCTCTCCTTTGCAGCAACAGTCTTCCCAAGGGTAAATCCTGTGGTAGAGAGCTCAGCCCATCAAACCACCAGTCCCCTATGTCTGTGGTCATGTCAGCAAACATCGAGGTGGGGTAGGCCAATACCCCTCCCTGCATTCTCCACAGGCTCCTCAAGGGGGCTCTACATATTTTTTTTCCTTGTTTTTAACTTTTTTTTTCAAATCAACTGTATGAAAAATAAAAAAATAAAAAAAAAGATTAAAAAAAAAAACATACACTAAAAGAACATTTCAAAGAGATCATAACAAGGGAGTAAGAAAAAGACAACAAACCTAAGATAACTACTTTACTTCCAACATGTTCCTACTCTACCCCAAGAAAGTTACTTAATATAGCAACATTTCTGTGAACTTGTTCCTACTATACCCATCAGAAATTAACAGACCATAGTCATTCCTGGGCATTCCCAGAACGTTAAATTTACCCACGATAGCTTATCTGTTCTTCTTGTACTGTTCCCCCTTCCTTAATTGCTCTCTATTGCTAGTTCCCCTACATTCTACATTATAAACCATTTGTTTTACATTTTTCAAAGTTCACATTAGTGGTAGCATATAATATTTGTCTTTTTGTGCCTGGTTTATTTCGCTCAGCATTATGTCTTCAAGGTTCATCCACGTTGTCATGTGTTTCACGAGATCGTTCCTTCTTACTGCCATGTAGTATTCCATCGTGTGTATATACCACATTTTATTTATCCACTCATCTGTTGAAGGACATTTGGGTTGTTTCCATCTCTTGGCAATTGTGAATAATGCTGCTATGAACATTGGCGTGCAGATATCTGTTCGTGTCACTGCTTTCCGATCTTCCGGGTATATACCGAGAAGTGCAATCGCTGGATCGAATGTTAACTCTGTATCTAGTTTTCTAAGGAACTGCCACACTGACTTCCAGAGTGGCTGAACCATTATACATTCCCACCAACAATGAATAAGAGTTCCAATTTCTCCACATCCCCTCCAGCATTTGTAGTTTCCTCTTTGTTTAATGGCACCCACTCTAATCAGTGTGAGATGGTATCTCATTGTGGTCTTAATTTGCATCTCTCTAATAGCTAGTGAAGCTGAACATTTTTTCATGTATTTCTTGGCCATTTGTATTTCCTCTTCAGAGAACTGTCTTTTCATATCTTTTGCCCATTTCATAATTGGGCTGTCTGTACTATTGTCATTGAGTTGTAGGATTTCTTTATATATGCAAGATATCAGTCTTTTGTCAGATACATGGTTTCCAAAATTTTTTTCCCATTGAGTTGGCTGCCTCTTTACCTTTCTGACAAATTCCTTTGAGGTACAGAAACTTCTAAGCTTGAGGAGTTCCCATTTATCTATTTTTTCTTTTGTTGCTTGTGCTTTGGGTGTAAAGTCTAGGAAGTGGCCGCCTAATACAAGGTTTTGAAGATGTTTTCCTACATTATCTTCTAGGAGTTTTATGGTACTGTCTTTTATATTGAGATCTTTGGTCCATTTTGAGTTAATTTTTGTGTAGGGTGTGAGGTAGGGGTCCGCTTTCATTCTTTTGGATATGGATATCCAACTCTCCCAGCCCCATTTGTTGAAAAGACCATTATGACTCAGTTCAGTGACTTTGGGGGCCTTATCAAAGATCAGTCAGCCATAGATCTGGGGGTCTATCTCCGAATTCTCAATTCATTGATCTATATGTCTATCTTTGTGCCAGTACCATGCTGTTTTGACAACTGTGGCTTTATAATAAGCTTCAAAGTCAGGGAGTGTAAGTCTTCCCACTTGGTTTTTCTTTTTTAGAGTGTCTTTAGCAATTCGAGGCATCTTCCCTTTCCAAATAAATTTAATAACTAGCTTTTCCAAGTCTGCAAAGTAGGTTGTTGGAATTCTGATTGGGATTGCATTGAATCTGTAGATGAGTTTGGGTAGAATTGACATCTTAATGACATTTAGCTTTCCAATCCATGAACATGGAATATTTTTCCATCTTTTAAGGCCCCCTTCTATTTCTTTTAGTAGAGTTATGTAGTTTTCTTTGATTAGGTCTTTTACATCTTTGGTTAAGTTTATTCCTAGGTACTTGATTTTTTTTAGTTGCTATTGAAGATGGCATCTTTTTCTTGAGTGTCTCTTCAGTTTGTTCATTTCTAGCATATAGAAACATTACTGATTTATGTGCATTAATCTTGTATCCCGCTACTTTGCTAAATTTGTTTATTAGCTCTAGTAGCTGTATCGTCGATTTCTCAGGGTTTTCCAGATATAAGATCATATCATTTGCAAACAATGACAGTTTTACTTCTTCTTTTCCAATTTGGATGCCTTTTATTTCTTTGTCTTGCCGGACTGCCCTGGCTAGCACTTCCAGCACAATGTTGAATAACAGTGGTGACAGCGGGCATCCTTGTCTTGTTCCTGATCTTAGAGGGAAGGCTTTTAGTCTCTCACCATTGAGTACTATGCTGGCTGTGGGTTTTTCATATATGCTCTTTATCATGTTGAGGAAGTTTCCTTCAATTCCTACCTTTTGAAGTGTTTTTATCAAAAACGGACGTTGGATTTTGCCAAATCCTTTTTCAGCATCTATTGAGATGATCATTTGATTTTTCCATTCGAATTGTTAATGTGTTGTAATACATTGATTGATTTTCTTATGTTGAACCATCCTTGCATGCCTGGAATGAACCCCACTGGGTCATGGTGTATGATTTTTTTCATGTGTCTTTGGATTCGATTTGCAAGTATTTTGTTGAGGATTTTTGCATCTCTATTCATTAGGCAGATTGGCTGTTAGTTTTCCTTTCTTTTAGCATCTTTGCCTGGTTTTGGTATTAGATTAATGTTAGCTTCATAAAATGAGTTAGGTAGTGTTCCATTTTCTTCAATGTTTTGAAAGAGTTTAAGTAAGATTGGTATCAGTTCTTTTTGGAAAGTTTGGTAGAATTCCCCTGTGAAGCCATCTGGCCCTGGGCATTTATTTGTGGGAAGCTTTTTGATGACTGATTGGATCTCTTTGCTTGTGATGGGTTGGCTGAGGTCTTTTATTTCTTCTCTGGTCAGTCTAGGTTGTTCACATGTTTCGAGGAAATTGTCCATTTCCTGTACATTATCCAGTTTGTTGCCATACAGTTGTTCATAGTATCCTCTTATAATTTTTTTAATTTCTTCAGGATCTGCGGTTATGTCACCTTTTTCATTCATTATTTTGTTTATATGGGTCTTCTCTCTTTTTGATTTTGTCAGTCTAGCTAGGGGCTTGTCAATCTTGTTGATCTTCTCAAAGAACCAACTTTTGGTGATATTTATCCTCTCTATTGTTTTTTTGTTCTCTATGTCATTTATTTCTGCTTTAATCCTTGTTATTTCTTTTCTTGTACTTGGTTTAGGATTGGTTTGCTGTTCATTTTCTAGCTTCTTCAGTTGATCCATTAGTTCTCCGATTTTGGCTCTTTCTTCCTTTTTAATATATGCGTTTAGTGCTATAAATTTCCCCCTCAGTACTGCTTTTGCTGCATCCCATAGATTTTGGTATGTTGTGTTCTCATTTTCATTCGTCTCTATATATTTAGCAATTTCTCTTGCTATTTCTTCTCTAACCCACTGATTGTTTAGGAGTGTGTTGTTTAACCTCCAGGTATTTGTGAATTTTCTAAGTCTCTGATGGTTATTGACTTCTAATTGTATTCCATTATGGTCAGAGAATGTTCTTTGAATAATTTCAATCTTTTTAAATTTATTGAGCCTTGTTTTATGTCCCAGCATATGATCTATTCTGGAGAAAGTTCCGTGAGCACTAGAGAAGTATGTGTATCCTGGTGATTTGGGATGTAATGTTCTATATATGTCTGTTAAATCTAATTCATTTATCAGATTGTTTAGGTTTTCAATTTCCTTATTCGTCTTCTGTCTGGTTGATCTATCTATAGGAGAGAGTGATGTGCTGAAGTCTCCCACAATTATTGTGGAAACATCAATTGCTTCCTTTAGTTTTGCCAGTGTTTCTCTCATGTATTTTGTGGCACCTTGATTGGGTGCATAAACATTTACGATTGTTATTTCTTCTTGTTGAATTGCCACTTTTATTAGTATGTAGTGGCCTTCTTTGTCTCTCAAAACATCCCTGCATTTAAAGTCTATCTTATCTGAGCTTAATATTGCTACACCTGCTTGCATGAAATATTTTTTTCCATCCTTTCACTTTCAATTTCTTTGTGTCCCTGTGTCTAAGATGAGTCTCTTGTATGCAACATATTGATGGTTAATTTTTTTAATCCATTCTGCATATCTATATCTTTTAATTGGGGAGTTTAATCCATTTACATTTAACGTTATAACCGTGAAGGCATTTCTTGAATCAGCCATCTTAGGCTTTGGTTTATGTTTGTCAGATATATTTTTCCCCTCTCTCTATTAATATCCTTTAATGTACCCATGCCGAATCTCTTTAGTACTGAACCTTTCTCCAAGTCTCTCTCTCCTTTCTTTGTTTCTCTGTCTGTAGGGCTCCCTTTAGTATCTCCAGTAGGGCAGGTCTCTTGTCAGCAAATTCTCTCAGCATTTGTTTGTCTGTGAAAAATTTAAGCTCTCCGTCAAATTTGAAGGAGAGCTTTGCTGGATAAAGAATTCTTGGTTGGAAATTTTTCACACTCAGAATTTTCAATATATCATGCCTCTGCCTTCTTTCCTCCATGGTGGCTGCTGAGTAGTCACTACTTAAGTCTTATGCTGTTTCCTTTGTATATGGTGAATTGCTTTTCTCTTGATGCTTTCAGAACTTGCTCCTTCTCTTCCGTGTTTGACAGTGTGATCAGAATATGTCTTGGAGTGGGTTTATTTGGATTTATTCTATTTGGAGTTAACTGAGCATTTATGATTTGTGTATTTATGGTGTTTAGAAGATTTGGGAAGTTTTCCCCAATAATTTCTTTGAATACTCTTCCTAGACCTTTACCCTTTTCTTCCCCTTCTGGAACACAATGAATCTTATATTTGGACGTTTTATATTATCTATCATATCCCTGAGGTCCATTTCGATTTTTTCGATTTTTTTCCCCATTTTTTCTTTTGTGCTTTCATTTTCCATTCTGTCATCTTCCAGGTCACTGATTCTTTGTTCAACTTCCTCTAGTATTGTACTATGAGTATCCAGAATCTTTTTAATTTGGTCAACAGTTTCTTTAATTTCCATAAGATCATCTATTTTTTTATTTAGTCTTGCAATGTCTTCTTCATGCTCTTCTAGGGTCTTCTTGAAATCCTTTGTATCCTGTACTGTGGTCTCATCATTCATCTTTAGTTCTTTGATTAGTTGTTCTAGGGACTGTGTCTCTTCTGATCTTTTGATTTGGGTGTTTGGGCTTGGGTTATCCATATCATCTGGTTTTTCATATGCTTTAGAATTTTCTGTTGTTTTTGGCCTCTTGGCATTTGCTTAACTTGATAGGGTTCTTTTAGGATTTGTAGACCAATTGAAATCCTTATCTCTAATTTATTAGATCTGTAGCTTCGTGGTGTACACTTTCTCTAACTAACCAGCAGGTGGCGTCCACGAGCCACCTGTTCTCCACAAGCCAGTTCTCCCCTGCTTTGCCTTTGTGGTGAGTGGGGGAGTGAGTCTTGTGGGGTCCAATTGGTGTACCAAGCTTGCATGTGTAGTTGGTGTTGCCCGCCCTGTATATGGGGCATGTGTCTGGGAGGTCAGGGAGTGGGGGTGGCTCTAACAATCAAATCTCCCTGGTGTTCCTGGAGTTTTAAAGCTGCTGCAATAGTCTAATCCTTCAGTTCAGTGCTGCCACAGTTTGTCTCTGCCACTGACCCACAAGTCCTTGGTACTGGCGTATGGCCCCTGAGACTTGTGAGTGGGTCCCTCTTCCAGGCTGTGCACCCCCTGGTCCTCTGTTGAGGGATGACTGTGCTATGTCACAGGTGAGTGACGTCCCCCCAGGGAGGTTCTGGGCTGCTGGGCTGTGTAGAGAAGCTCCCAGTCTGCTGAAAGGATGGCTGAATGGCGCTTTGTTAATTCACACTGCTCCACCTTCCCAACTCTGGGACAACCAGCTGAGGGTGCAGGGATGGCTAATGTCCACACCCAGTTTTGTGGTGTGTGCCTGTTATTTGAAGCACTTCTGTCACACTGGGTTGTCTGGGGCAGCTCTGGGCTATGGGGCTGGTGACAGGCAGGAGTGTTTCCTGTCCACCAGGATGATGGCTGTGAGCGGACACCCCCCTTTTCTTGGAAGTTGTGGTGTTTAGTGAATTTTCTCAGCCACTGGATTATTGCCTTTTGTCTCAGAGCTCTCTTGGTTCTGCTCTTGTCTTGACCTGCCCAAATTGTAAGTCTTTGAGGCTTTCTCTATTGGGCTTCTTAGAGTAATTGTGTTAGAAACAGAAAAAAAAAGATTAAAAAAAAAAAAAAAAGCCCTCCTCACAGATCTAATGGGTTATTGAGATACTAAGAGACAAAGCAATTAGGGCCATTAAGGAAAGATCCAGGGGGCAGAGAGATCAGTTTTTCTTCTGGATTTGCATATGACCCTCAGGGCCTGAGCTCTGCCCTTCCCCTTTCTATGTTCACCAGAACTCCAAAAAGCCTCAGCTTTTATTTTTGAGTTTTTCTGGATGTTTTTTGCTATGCCTATCTCCTCTCTGCTGGGCTGGCTGCTCTCAGATTCTCTGTTGTCTGGTCTCAGTCTATCTATGGTTGGAGTTTGGATCGGTAGAATGAGTTTCGGATAAGAGCTGCCACTGCAGTTCTCCCTTCCCCTTCCCAGTGCTGACGGCCCCTCCTCCCACAGGACCGAGCCTGGCAGGGAGGGGCGTGGGTCCCCTGGCCGCAAAAACTTACAGATTTCACTGATCTCAGCAGTTCGACCTGTTCATGAGTGTTGTATGAAGTATGCCCAAAGTCAAATTGCTTTGCGGTGTCCAGTCCATGCAGTTCCTGGCTTTCTACCTACTTTCCTGGAGGAGTAACTAAAACATACAGCTCACCAATCCGCCATCTTGCCCCGCCTCCCTCCTTAGTCTCTTCCAATTTGTGAGAATCCCCTAGTCTATACTTGTCCTTCACGAACCAACACTTTTGAAGAGTACTGGTCAGTTATTTTATATAATGGGATTACCTTATGTTTTCTTATTAGTACAGTAAGGTCATACACTTTTGACAAGGATACCACAGGGGTAACGTGCCTTATCAATGCATCATACTGGTGATAGGGGGTGGGGGCATGATGTGACATGCCTTATTACTGGTGATGTTAACCTGAATCACTTGGTGAGAGTGGTGTCTGCCTGTTTCTCCAATGAAAGTCACTATTTCCCTCTTTGTAATAAATAAATAAATATCTTGGAGGAGATACTTTTAAACTATACAAATATTCTGTTTCTCCTCAAACTTTCAGCCACTGATTTTAGCATCTTTCAATGGTTCTTGCCTGTAACAGTTATTACTGTGATTTTTGCCTAAGTGATTTTCTCTTTCCTTCATGCTTTCTACATTTATTAATTGGAATCCTTCTGTAGGAAAGAACAGTCCTTTCTCCCCCATTTATTTATATATTCAATTATCTATTTATATTAGTATGGAGTCATGGATATTTTACTTTATGGATTATAATCCAATACACATGTGATTTATTCTGCTGGTCAAATTGTCCCAGCTTTGCCCACTGGAAGCTCTTCCAGGTTGGTTCCTGTGTCAACATGACCCCATTCTTTTTTGGGCACTTTCTTACTTTCTGGTACCACAAAATCCTCTAGGCTCATCTTACGTTTTCCCTGCCTAGTCCTGGAATCAACCACCTCCCCAAAGAACACTGGTTCCTTTTATTGGAGAATGGTATTAAGAAACCAAGATCTGTGTACTAGTTGTATCCATTAATAACGAGATGCTGTTGCTTCTAGACCTTCTCAGTGGAAACAGCTAGGAAATATATGTATGTTAACTACTAATATATGTATCCACACATGTGGATAAACTTATAAATAAATCTCTATTTTTCTATCATTCTAACTGTAAGACTATTTAAAAATCCATGAGTTCACACTGCCCTCCCCCCTACGTGGGGCATGACTCCCAGGGGTATAAGTCTCCCTGAAAATGAGGTACATGACTCCCAGGGATGAGCCTGGCCCTGGCATCATGGGACTGAGAATGCCATCTTGACCAAAAGGGGGAAAAGAAATGAAACAAAATAAAGTTTCAGTGTCAGAGAGATCTGTAAATAGAGTCAAGAGGTCAATCTGGAGGTTATTCTTATGCATTATAGAGATATTCCTTTTTTGTTTGTAGTGTATTAGAATACCTGGAAGGAAATACCTGAATCTGTTGAACAACAATCCACATGACTTGATTTTTGATGATAATTGTATAATTATATAGCTTTTATTGTGTGATAGTAAAAACCTGGTGGCTGACACTCCCTTTACCCAGTGTATAGGCAGATGAGTAATAAAATAATCACACAAAATATATAAACAATACAGGGGGATAAACGGTATGAGATGGCTTGGGTGTTCTTTTTTATTTGTATTTTTTTTTCTTTATTTTAGAGTAATGAAAATATTCTAAAATTGCCTGTGGCAATGAATGCACAACTATATGATGATACTGTAAGCCACTGATTGTATACTTTGGATGGATTATATGATATGTGAGAATATTTCAATAAAATTGCACTAAAAAAAAATCAGAAAACTACAGATATCGAGTTACCCTTCGATTCAGCAATTTCACTTCTTGGTATATACCCAGGAGATCTGAAAGCAGTGAGTGACACGAACAGATATTTGCACACTGATGTTCATAGCAGCATTATTCACAATTGCCAAGAAATGGAAACAACCCAATGTCCTTCAACAAATTAGTGGATAAACAAAATGTGGTATATATACACGATGGAATACTATGCAGCAGTAAGAAGGAACGAGGTCGTGAAACATATGACAACATGGATGAATCCTGAAGACATAATGCTGAGTGAAATAAGCCAGGCACAAGAAGAGAGATATTGTATGTTACCACTAATGTGAACTCGGTGAAAAATGTAAAATAAATGTTTTATACTGTAGAATGTAGGGGACCTAGAGATAGACAGCAACTAGTGAAACAGGAACGATAATCTAATAACAGATAATCTATTGAGTGTAATCTTAATGTTATGGGAAAGCTCAGGAATGATTATGGTTTGTAAATTTTCTTGGGCATGGTAGGAACATGGTGGAAGCAATGTAATTATTTTAGGTTATTTGTTTTTCTTATTTCTTATTAAAAAAAAAAAATTTAAAAAAAAATCCATGAGACCATACTGATACCTTCCATTCCAATCCTGTACCACTGGTTCATCCCAGCCTGTCCCTTTCCTTATTTGTAATGCAGTTCTCTGACAGTGAGAAACATGGCACTTGTTATCTAAAATACATTTTCTTTTTTTTTTCAACCCTAATACTTACATATGGTAATTTTAGATTTGCTAACCCATATTCCTGTGGGAAACAAATTTACTAAGTAGAGTTCAATAGCTGTGTTGTTTTTGTCATTATAGTATCCAGTCAGAATACTGTTTTCCCAAATTATTTAGATAAGTTCTTGTCTTCTCTACTCCTTTCAGTGTGGTTGATGGTTTGTTGTAATGGCAGAGACTTTGACAGGTTTTAAAAGCCAATAGGAAGGAGCCAATTGAGAGGACAAGGTGGAATAGGTTAGATAGAAAAGGGATTTTAGTAACTTTTTCTTCTTCATATGTTTCTATAATAACTTTAGTTTTCTACATGTATTATTTAATGATCAGGAAAAAATAGTTTAAACATTTATTATTACAGCACGTATGTCCTATGCGGTATAAAGAGAAAGTGGGGATATCAGTAGCTCCCCAACAGAAGTACATTTATAGTTATCGTCAGCTAAGTTCCTTGGTTTCCTGGCTTTTGAACAGCAGAATAGATTCTAGTTCTAATTTCAGGACTTTCTTGCTAGGTACCCTTGGACAAGTTACTAAACTGCTGTAGGCTTCACCTTCATATCTGTACAGTAACTTCTCTGCCAAACTTCATTTTTAAAGCAGAAAGTGGACATAAAATAACTTTAAAAGAACGCAAAAGAGCTTGAAATATAAGCTGTACTATTCCTATCACCATTTATTCTAACTACTGTTAAATACCATTAAAAAACTGCATAATATGGAGATAAAAAGCTGTTTCACCACCTGGTTCCGTCTGTCTTAGCTAAAATGATCTGAATCAAGACCCTGCTGAAAGAATCATGGGGAAAATGATGCACATGCATTTGTTACGTATTTATTCTTCCTCCTTTTTCTGATAGCCATCTGCAAGGCTCATACTCTTTTGGGGTGCACTATGAATTTTCCTCCCTTCTCCATGTGTAGTCAATTTTCCACTAATGATTTATGCCCAGATACCTATTCCAAGTTCCACAGAGCAGTAGCCAAAGAAGGAACTTACCTACAGTACTATCAACCTGGGCAGCGGCTGTGTTAGATGCACCACCCTGATGATCCAAGAGGGGTTCCGTCCTATCTGCTGCTGGCAAATGGGGCAGCTGTTGAGGAAAATATGCACAGTAACAACTTAATAGTAGGCTTCTTCAGAGTGAAGTCCAAAAGAGCATACATTTTACTCTCTGGTTGGCTTCAGAGAAAGAGAAATAGGAGTTAGAGGCAAGGAGAAAGAAGAGGGATTAATATCACATTAAGAAATAAAGGGCTAGACTTCCAGTCAACCAGGATGGTAGTAAAGATGCTCCATGATGCCGTTCCCCCATAGAATCTTTGAAAAACTAGTAAAAATGGCAGAGCTATCTTCCACACAACTCCAAAAAACAGGTAAAGGGCTGCAGTGACTGGGGGAGGGCTGAATCAAGAAAACACAGCTTTAAAAGAAGCTTCTAGTGTCCTTGCTGGTGCTGCCCTGACTCGTCCCCAGCATACTGTGAAGCCAGCCTGAGCTCCCACTGTGGACTCCTGGCCTGGAGGGAGCAGAGTCACCACTATGCACATACTAGGGTGCCTGTATGGCCATACCAATCTATCCATGGCAGCCTGAAAATCTAGACCAGGAAATTCTAGTTTGTCCTCCCAGAACTTGCCCTGCAGGCAAAAGGAGCCTTCAGACAGCTGAAGCAGTATAAGAAACAAGTAAGTCTAAGTGGCCTGGGGAAAGAAAAACCAGTTTTAAGACACAATTGAGCACCTGATAAGGGAGGGAGTCTGTCAAACATAGTGGAGGAGACATTCAATTTCTTATAGATGGGGAATTCCTAAGGCCAAAGTGAGCAGAAGCACAGGACAAGACAAAGACTCAGAAAAGACTGAGAGAACCCTGCACATCACATATACTTCAGACTGATCTTCTTGATAGGAAGGCAAAACTCTGAAACACAGCACCAGCCAAAACAGCCAATTTGCAAAGACTATGAAAGGTGCTTTTTGCAATGGTTGGTTGTTACCACCACACTCAAGGAAATCTCTGTCATAGCAGCAGCTGGATGCAAACTTAAGGAACAGAGAGCTCAGGGAAAACATCCCAGAATTCACACTTTAAAATATTAAAATGTACAGTGTGCAACAAAAGGTTACAAGACAAAGAAACAGGAAATAATGGCCCTATCAAAGAATGAGATAAAAATCTAGAAACCGTCAATGAAAAAAACCAAACTCTGAATATTCCAAAGACTTTTAAAAAAATGATACTAAACATGCTCAAGGGGATGAAGGAAAACACAGAGAAAGAACTAAAGGATATCAAGAAAACAATGAGTGAACACTATGAGAACCTCAATACAGATATTTTTAAAAGGAACCAAACAGAAATCTTGGAGTTGAAGACTAGAATAACTGAAGTGAAAAGTTTCCTAGAGGGTTTCAACAGCAGACTGAAGCTAGCAGAAGAAAGAACCACTGAACTTGAACACAATAAATACACTTGAAATGAGTCAGAGTGAGGAACAGTAAGAAATTAGAACGAAAAGAAGTAAACAGAGCCTAAGAGACCAGTGAAACAACATCAAGCACACCAATATACATTATGGGAGTCCCAAAAGATAGGCTGAAGGGGGAAGAAGGAATATTCAAAGAAATAATGGTAGAAAACTTCCCAAATTTAATGAAAGACATGAATATGCACATTCAAGAAACCCAGGGAACCTCAAACAGGATTAACTCAAAGAGAACCACATCCCTATAGTAGTAGTCAAACCATTCAACACCAAGGACAAGGAGCAAGTCTGAAAGCTGCAAGAGAAAAGCAACATGTTATATACAAGAGAGCCCCATAAGATAAAACAATCATTTCTCATCAGAAATTATGGAGGCAAGAAGGCAGTGGGATGAATTAATTTCAATGCTGAAAGAAAACAACTGCCAGCCAAGAATTTTATATCTGGCGAGACTGTCTTTCAAAATTGAGGGAGAAAATGGCCACAGTATGCCATGCACATTACCAAAAGTAGTCCCCAAATACCTAGGTCCCTACCTGAGATTCTACAAAAGATTTCACTAAGTTTTATCTCTCAGAAACTTAAATCCATCGGAGTGTTCCAATGCCAGACAAGTCCTAAAACCCAGAGGTAGCAGCCTCTTTAAGAACAACAATCAGATGCAGTCCCCTTCCCCATACTGTTGATACCCCCTTTCAATATGAACAAGTTAGGGTGGTCACTGCCTAGACACCCCTGAAGATGGAAAAAGAGATTAAGTGAGAGGAAGGGGTAGCAACAAACAAGATAAGATTTAACAAAGGCCTATGAACACTAAAACTTTATATAAACATATATATAAATATATATATTTATTTTTAGAGGCTAGGGTACTATAATAGCTGGAAGGAGGGTAAATGACATGGTGGAACTGTAACCTATATTCTTTGAAATTTGGTCTATAGCTACTTGTTGAATTGTGCTTTGAAAGTCTTCACCTTTCTGTATATACCCTATATTGCATAATAAGGAAAGAACTGAAACTGTGGAACTGTAAACATAACAATTTTAGAAATTACCTATATAACTGCTTGTTGAGCTGTACATCAAAAGTTAACACCTTTCTGTATGTATGTTTTACAATAATGGAAATAGCTGAAGTTGTGGAACTGTGACCCATGACATTCTTTGAAATTTGTTCCCTAACTACTTGTTAAAACATACTTTGAAAGTTATCACAGTTATGTATATATATTAAGGTTCACAACTTTAAAAAATGCAACAAAAAAACGAGGGAGAAATTAAGACATTCCCAGATAAAAAAAAAAAGCTGAGGAAGTTCGTCACCATTAGCCCTGCCAAGCAAATAATGCTAAAGGGAATTCTTCAGACTGAAAGGAAAGGGTACCAGATAGTGTACTGAAGAATAAAGAAATAAAGACTTCCAGTAAAGGTAACCTTATGGGAAATTATAAATGCAAGTACTGTAGTATTATATTGTTTGGTATGTGACTCCACTTCTTACTCCTTACAGGTTCTAAAACACAAATGCATACAAAGTAATGATAAAACTATGGTTTTGAACATATACTGTATAAAGATACAATTTGTATAAAGTAAAACAAAATGGTGGAGGGATGATGGGGTATAGACACACTATGTATCTATATGATATTATAATTAAGCTGATATCATGCCAAATATGATTGTTATACATTTAGGATGTTAAATTTTAGCTCCATGATAATCACAAACAAAATATATGAAAAATTTATACAGAGGGAAATGAGAAGCAACTCAAAATAGCACACTACAAAAAAAAGTCAAATAAATATGAAAGTAGATATTAATGGAAGAATTGAGGGACAAAAAAGATAAAAGATTAGTAATACCAAATAGCATAATGGCAGAAGAAAGTCTTGAATAGTTATTTTAAACATAAATAGATTACACACCCCAGTCGAAAGGTAGAGATTGGCAGAAGGCCCATCTATATACTATCTATAAGATACCTTAAATTCAAAGACACAAGTAGGGTGAAAATAAAAGGATGAAAAAAAACAAAACAAAACATACCATGCAAACAGTAATAAAAGAGAGCTGGGGTAGTGTGCTGGTTTGAATCTGTTATGTACTCCAGAAAAGACTATGTTAATTTAATTCATTCTTGTGGGGACAGACCTATCATGCGTGGGACTTTTTGGTTAGGGTACTCCAATTGAGATGTGACCCAGCCAATTCAAGGTGGGTCTTAGTCCTTCACTGGAGTCCACTATGAGAGGATAAAAGGCAGAGACATTTTGGAGAGGGCTCAGAGAAGCTAAGAGAGAAAAATGCCCAGAGATATTTTGGAGAGAGAGAGCCATATTGAAACTAGATCTTGGGAGTGAAGGACCAGCAGATGACTTCCCATGTGACACAGGACCCCTGGATGCCATTGGCCTTTCTTTCAGAGAAGTTATTGTCCTATTGATGCCTTAATTTGGATATTTTCATGGCCTTAGAATTGTGAATTGTAACTTAATAAACCCCCATTGTAAAAGTCAATCCATTTCTAGTATATTGCATTCCGGCAGCTTCAGCAAATCAAAACAGGTAGCTACACTGATAGGTAAAATTGACATTATGTCAAAAACTGTTACAAGAGACAAAGAAAGTCACTATATACTGATAAAGGGGTCAATTCAATATAAATATATATGCACCTAGCAGAACCCCAAAATATATGAAGCAAATATTGACAGATATGAAGGGAGAAAAGATGGTTCTACATTAATAGTAGGAGACTTCAATACACCACTTCCAATAATAGATAGAACAACTAGAAAGAAGATCAATAAGGATACAGAAGACTTAAAAGATACTATAAATCAACCAAACCTAGCAGACATATATAGAACACTTCACCCAATAGCAGGGAATACATATTCTCTAGTGCATATGGTACATTCTCTAAGATGGACCATGTATTAGATCACAAAACAAGTTTCAATAAATTAAAATAAATTTAAAATGATGAAATCATACAATGTATCTTCTCCAACCACAATGGAATGAAACCAGAAATCAATAACAGCAGAACTGGGAAATTCACAGAAATGTAGAAATTACAGAATCAAACTATCAGTGGGTCAAGGAATAAATCACAAGGGAAATTAGAAAATAGTTTGAGGTGAATACAAATGAAAACACAACATACCAAAACTAATGGATGCAGCAAAAGCAGCCCTGAGAGGGAAATTTATAGCTCTAAATGCTTACATTAAAAGAGAAGATCTCACATTGGAGACCTAACTTCATAATGGGAAGCTCTTGAAAAAGAAGAACATATAAATATAAAGCAAGCAGGAGAAGGAAATAAAGATTAGAGAGGAGAGAAATGAAACATTTAAAAACAATAGAGAAAAATCAACAAAACCAAAAATTGGTTCTTGAAAAGATCAATAAAATTGATAAACCTTTTGCTAGACTCTCAAAGAAAAAGAGAGGACACAGAAATTAAAAGGATTATAAGAGGATACTATGAACAACTGTACACCAACAAATTAGGTAACTTACATGAAATGCACAAATCCCTAGAAACAAATTACCCACACTGACTCAAGAAGAAATAGATCTCAAAAAGAAAAATAACAAGACATTGAATCAGTAATCAAAAACATCCCAACAAGGAAAAGCCCAGGACCAGATGGTTTCACTGGTGACTTTTACAAAACATCACAAGAAGAATTAACCACCAGCCATTCTCGAGCTCTTCCAAAAAAATGAAGAGGAGAGAACACTCCCTAACTCATTCTATGAGGCCAACATCACCCTAATACCAAAGCCAGATAAAGATAACCCACGAAAAGAAAATTAACAAATATGTCTTATGAACATGAGATCCGCAATAAATGTCAGCAAACCCAATCCAACAACACATTAAAACAATTACACACTATGATCAAGTGGGATCTATCCCAGGTATGCAAGGGTGGTTCAACACAAGAAAATGTAATGTACTACACCAATAGAACAAAGGACAAAAATCACATATTTATCTCAGTTGATGCAAAAGTCACGTTTACCTCAGCTGATGCACAAAATCCAACACCTATTTTGATATTTAAAAAAAAAAGAAAAGAAGAAAGAAAGGAAACTCAGAAAGCTAAGAATACAAAATCACCAGGGAAAAATCAGTAGTATTTCCATATACCAGTAATGAACAACCGAAGAAAAAAAATAAAGAAAAAAATTCCACTTACAATAGCAACTAAAAGAATCAAATATCTAGGAATAAATTTAACCAAGAATATAATGGGCTTACGAGCAAAACCAGAAAATACCGCTGAAAGAAATCAAAGACCTAAATAAATGCAAGGACACTCTGTTCATGGATTAGAAAGCTAAATATTGCTAAGATGTCACTTCTTCCCAAAGCAATTTGTGATTCATTGCAATCCCAATCAAAATTCCAACAGCCTTCTTTGCAGAAATGGAAAAGTCAATCATTAAATGTTTATGAAAAGATAAGGGGCTCTGAATAGCCAAAGCAATCTTGAAAAAGAAGAAAAAAGTTAGGCAATTCACATTTCTCAATCTAAAAACTTATTACCAAGTCCCAGTAAGCAGAACAGCACGGTACTGGCACAAGGACATACAGACCAATGTAAAAGAATTGAGACTTCAGAACTCAACCCTCACATTTATGGCTGATTCTTTTTTTCTAATACAGTTTTATTGAGATATATTCATATACCCTACAGTCATCCACAGTGTACAATTATTCATAGTACCATCATATAGTTGTCCATTTATCACCAGAATCAATTTTTGAACATTTCCCTTAAAAAAAAAAAAAAAAAAAGTTAAAATGAACACCTAAAACTTTCCACTCCTCCCATTCCACCCATCTTTCATTTAGTTTTTGTCCCCATTTTACTACTCATCTGGATAAAGGGAGCGTGAGCCACGAGGTTTTCACAATCATACCATGTAAGCTATATAGCTATGCAATTGTCTTCAAGAATCCAGGCTACTGGGTTGCAGTTCAACAGTTTCAGGTTGTTCTGGTTTGCTAACGCTGTTGTTTTGCAAAACACCAGAAATGGACTGGCTTTTATAAAGGGGGTTTACTTCGTTACAAGGTTACAGTCTTAAGGCCATAAAAGGTCCAAGGTAAGGCATCAACAACCAGGTACCTTCACTGCAGATGGCTGATGGCGTCCAAAAACCTCTGTTAGCTGGGAAGGCAGATGGCTGGCGTTTGCTTCCTCCCAGGTTGTGTTTCAAAATGGTGTTCTCTAAAATGTTGCTCTTGGGGTGTTCTGTCCTCTCTTGGCTGCAGCTCCTTTTCAAAATGTCACCCTCAGTTGCTCTGAGGTCCTCTGTGAACTCCTTTACCGGACTCCAGTGATCCAATTAACACCCTGAATGGGCAGGGTAACACCTCCATGGAAATTATCCAATCAAACGGTTCACTCACAGTTGATTGAGTCACATCTCCACAGAAACTCTCAAAGAATTCCAATCTAATCAACACTAATACCTCTGCCCTAACAAAATTGCATCAAAGATAATGGCATTTTGGGGGACATAATCCATCCAAACTGGCACACAGGTATTTCCTTCTAGCTATTCCAATACAGTAAAAACTAAAAAGGGATATGTATATAGTGCATAAGAGTGCCCTCCAGAGTGGCCTCTCGACTCCATTTGAAATCTCTCAGCCACCAAAACTTATTGTGTTTCTTTTCACTTCTCCCTTTTGGTCAAGAAGATTTTCTCAATCCCACAATGCCGGGTCCAGGCTCATCCCCAGGAGTCATGTCCCATTTTGCCAGGGAGACTTATACTCCTGGGAGTCATGTCCCACATAGGGGGGAAGGCAGTGAGTTCACCTGTCACATGGGCTTAAAGAGAGAGAGAAGCCACATCTGAGCAACAAAGAGGTTCTCTGGGAGAGACTCTTAGGCACAATTATAAGTAGGTTTAGCCTCTCCCTTGCAGTAACAAACTTCACAAGGGCACACCTCAAGACAGAGGGCTTGGCCTACTAAATTGTTAGTCCTCAATGTTTGTGAGAATATCAGTAATAACCCAGGTGGGGAAGTCCAATTTTTTTGCATTTTTCCCCATTTCCTCAGGGTGTCCCTGCAAACATATTTTCATTCTCTGCCCAAATTACTTTGGGATGTATCAGGATTTCACACTAACCTGTACAAACCTACCAGATCTCACTTCCTATTCAAAGTTCCATGTAAGTATGGTGTTTGAATAAACTGACTGTACTTGTTAAATTATTTAGTGTGCTGGAGAAAAATATAGATTTTGCACCAAATAAACATCTCTTTCCTTTGTCTCACACAGAAGTTGAAGTTTTATAACACAGTCAATATTGTCTTTTACACTTTGGCCTGATTTGCCTTAGTCCTAATCAGATATGCTTCATTCATATCTCTAACTGAAGTCTGAACTCTTTTTCAGCTTTTTTAAACAGTTGTTGTATGAGGTAAACTGACATTCATAGCTGGTATCACTCTGATACCCAAAGTTCCAGAGACCGACCAGTTTATACACAAAGAGCTCAGCATCTCAGAATTTAGAGACAACCATCACAACTCAGGAATAGATGTGATTGCTGTAAGAGGTTACAATCTAGGGACCATTACAATAAGCATTCCCCTGATAAGCTGTGCTCTAAGATTATATTCTCAGCATTTACACATTATAGTTAGTCCATATTAGTAAGGCATTATATTGGTTGTCTTTTTGTTTCTGGTGTACTTCACTCAAAATGCTGTCCTCATGATCCATTCACCTAGTTGCATGTCTCACAGCTTCATTCCTTCTTACAGCTGCTCAATATTCTATTATATGCATACACCACAGTTCACCATTCTGTTCATCAGTCAATGTACTCTTAGGCCACCTTTATCCATTGCAAGTTTGTGAATATTGTCACAAAAAACACTAGTATGCAAATGTCCATTCATGTTCCTGCTCTCAGATCTTCCAAGCGTATACTCCATAATGTGGTTGCAGGACATTATGGCACCCACATACTTAACTTCTTGTGGAACCACCACACTGTCCTCCAGATAGGTTACACCATTCTACTTCCCCACCAACAGTAAATAGGTACCTCCCTCTCTCCATGATTTCTCCAGGACTTGTATCCCCCATTTGTATTTTTCCCTGCAATTATTCATAGAGATGGATTCATGTACCATACAATCATCCACAATGTACAACGAATTGTTCACAGCACCATCATATAGTTACGCATTCATCACCACAATCAGCACTTGAATATATTCATTACTTCAAAAAATGTTTTAAGAATAAAAAAGATAAAAAAATTAAAATACCATACAATACAATGTAATAATAATGTCTGACAAAACACCACTACCAAGAATCCCATACCCCTCCCTCTCATAGACATTTAGCTTTGGCATATTGCCTTTGTTACATTTAATAGAAGCATATTACAATGTTACTGGTTAGCCATAGACTACAGTTTGCTTTGATGAGATTTTTCCCCAGTACCATCCATTTTCAACACCTTGCAAGGTTGACATTCATTTGTTCTCCCACATGTAACATTTTTATATTTGTACATTTAGTCACCAGCATTGACCACTCTAGGTTTCACTAAGTTATACAAACCCAGTCTTTATTGTCTATCTTTCCTTCTTGTGTCATACTTGCCCCTAGCACTCCTCTTTCAGCTTTACTCACACACATCTTTGTTCAGTGTACTTACAATATTGTGCTACCATCACACAGTATTATGCTACCCATTTCTGGATCTTTCTGGATCTATACAATCAATCCTGCTGAACATTCTATTCTCCTTTAGCATTAAATGCCCAATCTATACCCTCTTTCTATCTCCTGATAATCTGTGTTCTCAGCTTTTGACTCACAAAGTTTGCTCATTAATGTTAATTCATATTAGTGAGACCATACGGTGTTTGTCCTTTTGTTTCTAGCTAACTTTGCTCAATATAACGTCCTGAGGGTTCATCCATGTTATTATATGTTCTGTGACTTTGTTCTGTCTTACAGTTGCATAATATTCCATTGTGTGTATATACCACAGTTTGTTTATCCACTCATCTGCTGATGGACATTTGGGCTGTTTCCATCTCTTGGCAATCGTGAATAATGCTGTTATAAACATCGGTTTACAAATGTCCATTCGTGTGTTAGCTTTCAGTTCCTCTGAGTATATATCTAGCAATGGAATAGCTGGATCATATGGCAGTGCTATACTTAGCTTCCTGAGGAACTGCCACACTGCCTTCCAGAATGGTTGCACCAATTTACATTCCCACCAACAGTGAATAAGTGTGCCTCTTTCTCCACATCCTCTCTAGCACTTGTAATTTTCTGTTTTATTGATAATGGACATTCTAGTAGGTGTGAGATGATATTTCATTGTGGTTTTGATTTGCATTTACCTAACAGCCAGTGAAGTAGAGCATCTTGTCATTTATTTTTGAGCCATATGTATTTCCTCTTCAGAAAATTATCTGTCCATGTATTGCCCATTTTTTAAATTGGGTTGTTTGTCTTTCTGTTGTTGAAGTGTAGGATCTTTTAATATATTCTGGATATCAAACCCTTATCTGATATGTGGTTTCCAAATATCATCTCCCATTGTGTAGGCTGCTTTTTTACTTTTCTGACAAAGTCCTTTGATGTACAAAAGTGTTTAATTTTGAGGAGATTCCATTTATCTGTTTTTTCTTTGATTGCTCACTCTTTGGGTACAAGGTCTAGGAAACCACCTCCTATCACAAGATGTGTAAGATATTTCCCTACATTTTCTTCTAAAATCTTAGGGTCTTAGTGCTAATGTTTAGGTCTTTGATTCATTTCAAGTTAATTTTTGTATAAGGTGTGAGACAGGAGCCCTTTTCCATTCTTTTGGATATAGATATCCAGTTCTCCAAACACCATTTATTGAAGAGGCTGCTCTGTCTCAGATAGCTGATTTCTGATAGGGGTGTCAAGTCCATTCAATTGGGAAAGAATAATCTCTTCAATAAATGGTACAGGCAAAAGAGTAAAGGTGGACCTCTATCTCATACCATATAAAAAATCAACTCAAAATGGATCAAAGACCCAAATTTAAGAGCCAGAACTATCAAATTCCTAGATGAAAGCATGGGGAAGCATCTTCAGGGCCTTGTGTTAGGCAATGGTTTCTTACATTTTATACCTAAAGCACAAGCAACAAAAGAAAAAAAAATAGATAAATGGGACCTCAACAAAATAAACTTTCAGGCCTCAAAGTTCTTTGTCATGAAAGTAAAATGGGGACACACAATGGGAGAAAATACTTGGAAATCACATATCCAATAAAGGTTTAATACCCAGACTAAACAGAAATCCTTCAACTCAGTAACAAAACAACAAACAACCCAATTAAAAAATGAGCAAAAGATTTGAATAGACATTTCTCCAAATACGATATACTAATGGCCAAAAAGCACATAAAAAGATGTTCAACATCATTAGCCATTAGGAAAATGCAAATCAAAACCACAATGAGGGAACAAGAGTGACATAAGATGGCAGCCACCACAGAATTGGGAGTAAAAGTCCCCCACAATGTCTGACTGTTGGAAGAACTCAAAGAAGGCCAGAAAGGAGTAGGAGGTGGCACCATTAGCTGGGGTTTAGAAAATGATGACATGACACTTATGAGATGGATGGGGTGATAACTGGGCCTCCAAGAACAATTTATAAAAATCGAATATACAGCCTTAAAATAGAATGTGGGACATATAAAACCCAAAGAATAACACAGTTGAAGTAAGCACTGCCTTCACAGTAATAAAAATGAACGATAATGGATTACGCTCCTCAATCAAAAGACAATATTGGCACAATGGATAAAAAAGCATTACCCAATGATATGTTGTTTACAAGAGTCTCACCTTAGACCCAAAGACACTGTGCCAGTTTGAATGTATTGTGTCCCCCGAATGCCATTATCTTTGTGGTCTTGTGGGACAGACGTTTTGGTGCTGGTTAGATTTGCTTGGAATGTGCCCCACCCAGCTGTGGGTGGTGACTTTGGTGGGATACTCCCATGGAGGTGTGATCCCACCCATTCAGGGTGGGCCTTGATCAGTGGAGCCATATAAAACATGCTGACTCAAAGAGACTGAAGGGAGTGCAGCTGTGAGTGACATTTTGAAGAAGAGCAAGCTTGCTAGAGAGGAACGTCCTGGGAGAAAGCCATTTTGAAATCAGAACTTTGGAGCAGACGCCAGCCACGTGCCTTCCCGGCTAACAGAGGTTTTCTGGACGCCATCGGCCATCCTCCAGTGAAGGTACCCGATTACTGATGTGTTACCTTGGACACTTTATGGCCTTAAGACTGTAACTGTGTAGCCAAATAAACCCCCTTTTTATAAAAGCCTATCCATCTCTGGTGTTTTGCATTCTGCAGCATTAGCAAACTAGAACAGACACAAATAGGTTGAAAGTGAAAGGTTGAAAAAAGATACCCCATGAAAATAGTATCCAAAAAAGAGCTGGGGTAGCCATACTAAATCAAACAAAACAGACTTTAAATGCAAAAATGTTATAACAGACAAAGAAGGACATTATATATTAATAAAAGGGGCAATCAACCAAGAAGAAATAGCAAATATAAATACTTATGTACCTAACCAGGGTGCCCTGAGTATATAAGGCAGACACTGGCAACACCGAAGGAAGAAAGACATCTCTACAATAATACTGGAGACTTCAATACACCACTCTCATCAATAAATAGAACATCTAGACAGAAGATGAATAAGGAAAGAGAGAACTTGAATAATATGATAAATGAACTAGACCCAAGAGACATTTACAGAACAGTGCACCGCCAAACAGCAGGATATACATTCTTCTCAAGTACTCATGGATCCTTCTCCAAGAGAGACCACATGCTGGGCCACAAAAAAGGTCTCAATGAATTTAGAAAGACTGAAATTACACAAAGTGATTTCTCTCATATAATAGAACGAAGCCAGAAATCAATAACATCGGAGAACTGGAAAATTCACAAGCATAGTGAGGTTAAACAACACACTCTTAAACAATCAGTGGGTCAAACAAGAAATTACAAGAGAAATTAGAAAATATCTCAAGAGGAAAGAAAACAATAATGCAACATACCAAAACTTATGGAATGCAGTGAAGGCAGTGCTGAGAGGGAAATGCCTACATTAGAAAAAGGAAAGAAATCATAAAGATTAGGGCAGAAATAAATGAAATTGAGAATTAAAAAACAATAGGATCAACAAAATCAAAAGCTGGTTATTTGAAAAAAAATCAATAAAACTGACAAACTCTTAGCTAGACTGATTAGGAAAAACAGAAAAAAAAAAAAAAAAAGAGAGAGAAGATGCAAATAAATAAAATCAGAAATGAGAGGGGGGACATTACTCCTGACCTCACAGAAATAAAAAAGATCGTAAGAGAAGCCTATGGACAACTGTATGCCAACAAACTAGACAACTGAGATGAAATGGACAATTTCCTAGAAACACAAGAACAACCTACACTGACTCTAGAAGAAATAGAAGACCTCAACAGATGAATCACAAGTAAAGAAATTGAAATGGTCATCAAAATCTTCCCAATAAAGAAAATTCCAGGACCAGATGGCTTCACAGGTGAATTCTACCAATCATTCCAAGAAGAATTAATACCAATCCTGCTCACTCTTCCAAAAAACTGAAGAGGAAAGAATACTCTCTAACTCATTCTATGAAGTCAACATCACCCTAATACCAAAGCCAGAAAGATAAGACAATAAAAGAAAATTACACCCCAATTCCTGTAATGAATATAGATTCAAAAATCTTTACCAAAATACTAGCAAATCAAATCCAACAGCATATTAAAAGAATTATACACCATGATTAAGTGGGATTTATCCCAGGTATGCAAGGGTACTTCAATACAACAAAATCAATTAATGTAACACACATTAACAGAATGAAGGGGGAAAACTACATGATCACTTCAATTGACACAGAAAAGGCATTTGACAAAATCCAGCATCCATCCTTGATAAAAACATTGTAAAAGATAGGTATAGAAGGAAACTCCCTCAGAAAGACAAAGGGTATTTATTGTACTGGATTCTATATATTATGTTCCCCAGGAAAAGCCATATTCTTTAACGCAGTATTATGGGGGAAGATGTATTAGTGTTGATTAAGTTGGAACCTCTGGATTAGGTTGTTTCCATGGAGATGTGAACCACCCAACTGTAGGTGGTAGCTCTGATTAGATAATTTCCATGGAGGTGTGGCCCCGCCCATTCAGCATGGGCCTTGATTAGTTCACTGGAGCCCTACAAAAGCTCAGACAGAAGGAGTGCACTGCTAGCTGCAGCTGAGACACATTTTGAAGATGGCCAATGGAAGATGACACTGATATTTTGGAGAATGCCATCCTGAAATGCAATCTGGGAGCAAGGAGACGCCAGCCACATGCCTTCCGAGCTAACAGAGGTTTTTCAGATGTCATTGACCATTCTCCAGTGAAGGTACTCTGTTGTTAAGGGTGTACCTTGGACACTTTATGGCCTTAAGACTGACTGTAACTTTGTAACCAAATAAACCCCCTTTATAAAAAAAAGCCAATCCATTTCTGGTATTTTGCTTAACAGCAGCATTAGCAAACCAGAACAGGTATATATGGAAAACCCACAGCTAACATCATACTCAATGGTGAAAGACTGAAAGCTTTCTCTCTAAGATCTGGAAAAAGACAAGGATGCTCACTATCACCACTGTTATTCAACATTGTGCCAGAAGTTCTAGCTAGAGCAATTAGTCAAGAAAAAGAAATAAAAAGCATCCAAATTGGAAAGGAAGAAGTAAAACTGTCATTATTTGCAGATGACATGATCCTATAATTAGAAAGTCCCCCAAAATCTAGAACAATGCTACTAGAGCTAGTAAAACAAGTACGGGAACTTGGCAAGATACAAGATCAACATGCAAAAATTAGTTGTGTTTCTATACTCTAATAACCAGCAATCTGAGGAGGACATCAAGAAAAAAAAAATCTATTTATAATAGCAACTCCAGGAATCAAATATTAAGGAATAAATTGAGCCAAGGATACAAAGGACCTATAACAGAAAACTACAAAACATTTTAAAAGAAATCAAAGAACACCTAAATAAATGGAAGGACATTCCATGTTCATGGATTGGGACAAAATAGAGTTAAGATGTCAATTCTACCCAAATTGAGATACAGATTCAATGCAATCTCAATCAAAATTCCAGCATCCTACTTAACAGAAATGGAAAGGTCAATCATCAAATTTATTTGGAAGGGCAAGCGGTCCCAAACAGTCAATAACATCTTAAGAAAGAAAAATGAAGTGGAGGACTCATGCTTCCTGACTTTAAAGCTTATTACAAAGCTACACGGGTCAAAACAGCATGGCACTGCCATAAAGATAGATATATGGATCAATGGAATTTAATTGAGAGTTCAGAAATTGACCTTCACATCTATGGTCAATTGATTCTTGATAAGCCTGCCAAATCCACTCAATTGGGACAGAACAGTCTTTTCAACAAATGGTGGTGGGAGAACTGGACATCCATATCCAAAAGAATGAAAGAGGACCTGCTTTCTCACATCCTACACAAAAATTACTCAAAATTGATCAAAGACCTCAATATAAGAGCTAGGACCATAAAACTCTCAGAAGAAAATGTAGGGAAGCATCTTCAAGATCTTGTGTTAGGAGGTAGGTTAGGTAGTTCCTTAGACTTTACACCCAAAACAGAAACAACAAAAGAAAAAACCCGATAAATGGGACCTCCTCAAAATTAAATACTTTTGTGCTTCAAATGACTTTGTAAAGAAGTGAAAAGGCAGCCTGCTCAATGGGAGGAAATATTTGGAAACCACATATCCAATAAGGGTTTAATATCAAGAACATAAAAAGAAATCCTACAACTCAACAATAAAAAGACAAACACCCCAATTAAAAAATGGGCAAAAGATTTGAATAAACACTTTTCCAAAGAAGAAATACAAATGGCTGCAATGCACATGAAAAGATGCTCAATATCACTAGCTATTAGGGAAATGCAAATCAAAACCACAATGACATATAATTTCATAACTACTAGAATGGCTACTATCAAAAAAAAAAAAAAAACTACAAGTGTTGGAGAGGCTGTGGAGAAACAGGAACATTCACTGTTGGTGGGAATGCAGAATGGTACAACCAATGTGGAAGAAGTTCGGTATTTCCTCAGGAAGCTAAGTATAGAATTGCCCTATAATCTGGCAATCCTGCTTCTGGGTATATACTCAGAAGAAGTGAAAGCAGAGACATCAACAGACATCTGCACAATGAAGTTCACAGTGGCATTATTCACAATTACCAAAAGATGGAAACAACCCAAGTGTCCATCAATTGATGAATGGATAAACAAAATGTGGAATATACATATGATGGAATATTATTCAGCTGTAAGAAGTAATGAAGGCCTGATGCAATGCAACAACATGGATGAACTTTGAGGACACTACAGTGAGTGAAATAAACCAGACACAAAAGGACAACTATTGTATGATCTCACTAATATGATTACTATAATTATAATGAGGAAACTCTTGAAGTTAAAATTTAGAGTATAGTTACCGGGAGATAGAATCAGGGTACCAAATGGGGAACTGATGCTTATTTTGTTAAGAATTTTTAATAAAGTTAACTGTAAATGTTTGAAACGGAGAGGTAATAGGAGCACATTACCGGAAGTGTAATTAACAACACTGAATTATGGGTATGATTAGGGTTGAAAGGGGAAGTTTAAGGTCATGTATGTCACTAGAAGGAAAGCTAGAGGATAAAATATGGGACTGTATAACATAGTGAACCCTGTTGTGGACAATGACAATGGTTAATTGTACAAATATAAAAATGTTCTTACATTAATTAGAAACAAGTTACTTCCCTATTATAATGTGTTAGTAATAGGGTGGTATATGGAAAAAATGTAACTAATGCAGACTATGGAATATAGTTAACATTAATATTGTAATATTCTTTCATCAAGTGTAACAAAGGTTTATACTAATCCTAAATGTCAATAATAAGGGAGTATCAAGGGTATGGGATTTTTCTTTTGGGAGCAATGAGAATGTTCTCAAATTGATTCTGGTGATGAATATAAAACCTGTGATTATACCAAGAACCAATGATTGTACACTTTGGACGGACTGTATGGTGTATGAATAAAACTGTTTTCAAAAAAAAAAGAATGTGGACCTAAATACCCAGAAGCACCTTCTTTGTAAGATTTGTGACAAAAATTAATATGAATAGAGTTAATAGTTGTAATGGAGTTGTGGACCCAAGAAGCCTTACTAGTGCTAGCAAAATGGCAGAGTTCATGTAGCATTAAAGTTGTCCTGCAAGAGCTTCACCACCTAATGATGTCTAAAGAAAATATGAAAACACCTCAGCCACCTGAAGGACAGTGTTACAGCAAATTAATCAAAAAGAAAAATCACAGGCTCTTCCCCCACCTCATTCATTTTAAGCAGTCTTCATTTTCCACAGTAGTAAATTTTCTAGATATGTGTTGTAGACCTCAAAGTACTGGAAAGGAAGCTCACATTCAAAGGCATTTTATCTTAAGATACTATAAACGATACCAATTTTTTTTTTCGATTTGAAATATGTAAGTAGTGCTATAACAAATCATAGTGTCAAGCTTAACCACTGTCCATGCAGTTCAACTTCTGAGATCAAGAAAGCATATTTAAATTGGTTTCCATCACAACTGGGGTGGCACTTCTAACTAATCACCTTGCTGCTGATTACATGTCCTGGGGTCTCTGCCTTCTCCCCTTTCCCCTTCCCCTGCATTCCTCCTTCCTTCTCTCCCTGCAGTAGCCCTCCAGATTGGGGTGGCTTATTAAAATAGATGTGAAGGTTTCAGGTTGCAGCCTGTGGGACTACTGCTGGGTGTATATGCATCCTTCATCTGCACCCCTGTCCCAGTTTCTTTTTTTTAAGTCTTAAATGACTATTCCCTTCCAAGCCATTGTCCTTGCCCCACTCTCCACGACCATCCTTGGCCCAAGAATAAATTGTTACCCTCTCTGCTCCCCTCTGCAATTGGCCTTTGGTGAGGAATTCTTTCAGGGCTTTCTTTTCCCATATCTCCTCCCCCTCCAAACCCTTATCCAGTGGTGCTACTTTTTCCTACCTCTTCCTCAAGTCCCTTCCTGTACCACTGCCACTACACTTTCCATGACACTTCCCTGCTTTGGCAGAAGCCATCAGGTAAGGTTGGAAAGAGTCTCTGACCTCCCTCATTTAATTTTGGAACCACATTTCTTTACTTTCTACCAGCCTGGGAAATGAAAATTGGGTTCTCAGTCCTGCTACTCTCTGCTGTCATCATCAGCTGATGCATAATTTTTTTTTTGCTCAGATTTTGATATGGTAAAAAGAACAGTCCCCAGGGTTACTGAGACCTGCCAGCTCTCAAAGTCCTTGGTGGTTAACTTTGAGAAAGGTCACATGATGACACATACACACACACAATCTCTCTGAATAAATTGTTTCCTTTTCTTGTAATTGCTTTTGCTTTTAAAAAATGAAGAGGTTTTAAATAAACAAGCAAAAACCCGAAATAAGATACCATTTCATGTACAATAGAGGAAATTAAAAGTATTGGTGGAGGATATGGAGAAATAGGAACACCTGTTCATTATGGATGGCAATGTAATAGTGCAGCTATTGTGGAAGACAGTTTGGCAGTTACTCATCAAGCACAGAATTACCATATGATCCAGCAATCCCACTTCTAGGTATATACCCCAAAAAATTGAAAGGACTCAAACAAATATTTGCACACTGATGTTCATAGTGGCATAATTCACAATGGCCAAGAGATTGAAGCAAAAGTGTCCAACAGATGAATGGATAAACAAAATGTGGTATATACATATAATGGAATATTATTCGGTCGTAAAAAGGAATAAAGTTCTGATACACATGACAACCTGGATGAACCTGAAGAAATCATGTTGACTGAAATAAAGTCAGACGTAAAAGGACAAATACTATATGATTTCATGTATTTGAAATAATTAGAATAAGCAAATTCATAGACTCAGAAACTAGAACACAGTATACCAGGGATAGGGGAGGAGGGTAGGTTGGGAGTTAATACTTAATTAGTACAGAATTTCTGTTTGGGGTGATGGACAAGTGTTGGTAATGGGTTGTGGTAATGGTAGCACATCATTGTAAATGTAACTGAGACTCCAATGAACTATATACTAGAATGTGGTTAAAGGGAAAATTTTAGGTTGAATATATGTTACTAGAACACATTTAAAAAAAAAAAACAAAAACTTATGACAGTGAATCCTAATGTAAATTATGGACTACAGTTACCAGTATAATTATAATAATACTGTTTTATCAAGTTTACCAAAGGTACCACACTACTGCAAAATGATAATAATTGGGAAGACTGGGGAGGGAGGGGCAGGGGGTATTATATGGGAACTCTTCTACATGATTTTTCTGTAAACCTTCAACCTCTCTAATCAAAAACAAAAAATTTTTTAAAAGGCTTAAAATTTACTAACCCAGTTTTTCCCTCAAGGAAAAATTAGACAAAGCTATGATTTTTCAAAAGACTATTAAAACATTTTTTTTTAAAGGTTCATGTTGTATTCAAAATGTGAAAATGTATACAATTATAAGAGAAAAAATTTAGAGGCTGATGAAAAGATCCCTGGAAACACATGATTACACTGCATATTTTCCTTTTGGTTCCAGCTTGCTGTCCAAGGTAAACTTGAACGAAAGTCCTACCTGAGGACAGAGGGTTGAAATAGACTGTAAGTTCATTGAGGGCAGGGACCTTGCCTCAGATTGAGCACAGGGCCTTATTCATATAAAGTACAAAAAAAGAACTATCAATTTTATTTCATATTCAAAGCTCTGGAGGCAAGTTGATGCCTCAAGGAAATCCCAGCATATTTTAAAAGCCCTCTAGCAACTGCAAACATCTTGAAAGGAGCTTACTGCTTTAACAAGGGCTGAACTAGCCTTCTCTCAGCAGTTAACAGACACTAACAGGGCTGTTTTAGATCCTCCTTTCATCTACTACTTTCAATACTCTTTGCTGCCCCTTGAATGGAAAGAAAATAACTATAAATGACGTAAAGATTCATAATGACAAGCAGGAATTACAGCCAAAGAGGAGAAAAAGATCCAAGAAAAATTTTTACCTCTGAATGACAGGTCTCTGCTGACCCAATGGTTTGGTTTGCTCCAGCCAATGAGCTAAGAAGGCTAAAGCCTTGGTTCCTATCTGAAAAGAAGAGACAATCACTGAAGTTTTTCATTTACATTTTAAAATGACTGATGATGAAATAATGGATACTTCCTCATTATCAAAGTTCTAACTATAAAAGTCCATTACTGTCAATTAATTACCACCATATACTCTTAATCTGAATTAAAAAAAAATCACAGAATATTAGCGAAGGTCACATATGATGACAGAGCCATTAGACAACTACAACAAAACAAAGTGACTTAAATAGTCGTTCTGTATTTGAAGACTAAAAGGACTGATGTTTTAATAATCATTATGTACTGATATTTCAATGTATTAAACTATCAAAAACATTTTTAAAACACCAAGGCATTATCATCAGGTGAAAAGGAACATGCATGCTTTTTGAAATAAAGCAATTGTTCGACATATTGATCAACTGCTATAAATGGGCCATTTGCAGTTAAGGCTCCCAAAACTTTAGATACCTGTGTTTTTCAATAAAGGACAAATCTGGAGTAGAACTAGAACTGATGAAGGTATAAGCACCATCTGTGTTCTACAGGATCATCTGGGGCATTTATTAAAACCACACCAGTATTCAATGACAAAGACTCACTGAATCAGAATCTCTAGGACAGAAGCCAAGGAATCTGAACTTGTAGCAAGTATCCAGTAGTCTTGGGATCAGGAAGGTTTGAAAAACACAGCCTCAGATTTGAACACAAAGCCCACAATCCAACAACCTAACATCACAGTAGTCAAAGAACTCTCCGAAAAAGACAACTTCCTTCCACCTTGCCTCTTCTTTCTTCACCCCTTCCCTGAACCCATTCTCACCTCTCTTTCTCTAAACCACTTACAGGCTTCCTATATCTTTTCCCCTGTCAGGTAAAACCTGTTGTCAGATGCACAATCACATGGAGGTGATCAAAGAAAGAGAAATGTCTGCAGTTTCCCCTTCCTTCCTCTCACTTGGGGAGATCTGCCTTTTAAACTAGATGAAGCCCCAGTGGAACACTGGGCATTAGCCTGCAGCTTTTTTGTGCCCGATCTCTCATCATCTAGACAGGTACCTAGTCTACCTACCACAACCACTACCAGCCCATGACCTGTGCTTATAGGGCCACAAAGGCAGCACTGCTGTTGCCCTAGTGCTCTTTTCACGCCTCAACTTCCATACTGACAGTGTGGTCAAAGGCACACATGAAATCTTCCTAATCCAACTTTTGCTCACTCTGAGAGGAACTCTCCAGGCCAAATGCCTGGGTGTGCCCATTCCACAGACAGGCCACTAACACTTCATCTAGGTAGGACGTGAAGGCTCACAGGCCTGAGAGAAGCGTATCCATGATGTGTCTACACTGATGGATGGTTTCACAGAGCCTGAGGATATATATTCAAAAGTCAACATAATTCTTTCTTTTTGGCCAACTTGCTGTTGATTTTAAAGCAGTTGTATGTGGTTATGCAATGATCAGACAGGGATTTTAACACATCATTAGGATACATGAGAGTTCTTATAATATACTTCGGACTATTTGTACAAAATTATCTGAGCAACAGAGTAATGCTGCTAGAGAGCCCTCACTTCTATTAGTGGCAATAACTTGGATTCTGGGTAATTTTCCAATCCAATTCATAATCCACTCCATCTTCCAATTCCATGGTCTATTTTTTTTCCTGTTAGGCATTACCTAAACTTGGCAGGCCAGACTGCAATTTATGAAAAATAATGCAATACAATGTCAGTTTATGCATGTCATTAGACTAAAATATTCTATTTAAAATGCCACATTCTTTACAATGGCTGCCTCCAAAGAGTGAAACTTGGATGGACAGAAGTTAGAAACAGGAGCTCGACTTGTCACTGTATACTTGAAATCTTTTTGTGCTTTTTTTTTGGTTCCATGATCATATACTAACTATTCAAAGAGATGTTTTAAAATTTCAATTCTAGTAATGCATAAAAGTATGAAAGTCAGAATTGTGGGAAGAGAATTGGGCTAGTGGCGAGAAAACCTGGACTTCACTCTGGGCTCTGCCTTCCTGTATGATCTTGAACAAACCAATCAATCTCTCTGTGCCTCAATTTTCTGATCTGTAAAATGAGATGGTTGCTGTATGAGGTTAAGGACTCTTCTCTTGAAGTTCAAGATTTTATGAAATAAAGATGCATTCTTTAGCCTGTCCTGATAATAACTTGGAATCAGCTTAACTTTTTTTTTTAAATTACTTAACAGAGAGAAAATTATGAACCTTAAATTTCAGAATCCTTTTAAAGTTCACAGATGACTATGAGTTTATAATCAGGTTTCAGGCTATTTATAATAAGCCGAAAGGACTTTTGTTCAGCATTTTCTTATAAACAATGGAAAACTTAGTCAACTAACAAAGAGTTCATTATGTTCCACTGCTCACATTTTAAGGAAGTTAGAAACATACATTTACACAATTAGAGAAATAATTCTTTTTGGTTTATTCAAAGCAGATTGCTTGCACATTAATGTTGCTCAAAAAACTTGGATGAAATTTTACACACTTATGGCTTTAAAGAAACTCAATTTTGCCTGGTTCAATGTTTATCAAAATGCTGCCCATGCGCACCAATGTGAAACTATTCTTCTCATAGTACTGAATTACATAAATCTTTCTTGTTTGCTAGATTTTTCTCTCCAGCATTCAGGACATGGAAATGTCATACCTATTAAAAAAGGATTTATTCCTTTAGCAGGTAGTTGTTGAAATTGGCTCTAGCATCTATGGTTTTATTGATGTCACAAAATACTAGACTAGAAAGGAACAAATGAATCCACCTACTCAACTGATTCTTCTGGAACTTCAAGGTTGCAGAAAGAAGAAATTGTTAAGTGATACAAAATAAGTTAATCTGGTAGGCATAGTAAATATGTTAAACTCTGGTCCTAAACACATCTAATTTTGTTTCAGTAGAGTAGTAAGTAGACACCAGTGGAATAATAGACAAAAATGATAGTATAAAGGACAAATATAGTGGTGTTGGTCTCCTAGTTCTGAAAGAAACTATAGCCTCTAGAATAAAGATTTAAAATGGGAAATTCTCAAGTCTGTGGAGGAGCATTTTTTCTTTTAAATAAGAAGTTTCAAGAAAACTTAAAATCCATGAAATTGTATAACTATACAGATATCTCTCTACAAATAAAGGCACATTGTTACTTTAGAAACAAAATGCACTTCACATAGTAATTTTGACTAATATTACAATGAGACACTTAGAGAATTAAAAACCTAAGCAAAAAAAAGAAATTTTAGTATGGGTAAAGGAAAAGAGTAGTTTAAAAAAAATCGTATCTTTTCCTTCTGATTTTTTGCTCTTCTCCCACTCTTTCTGTAGTATTTTATCAAGGCAATATGATAAGCATATGAATTTGGACCTAAAGGCCTGGATTTGAATCTTAATTCTACTACTTACTGTGTGGTCTTATGCAAGTTATGACACTTCTGTACCTTAGTTTTTTGTGTTTTTTTTTTTTTAATTCAGTTTTATTGAGATATATTCACATACTATACAATCATCCATGGTGTACAATCAACTTTACACCATGAAATAGTTGTGCCTTTATCACCCCAATCCATTTTTGAACATTTTCTCTACACCAGAAAGAATAAAAATAAGAATAAAAAACAAAAGTAAAAAGGAACACCCAAAGCATCCCCTCATCCCACCCCAATCTTCTTTTAGTCCCCGTCCCCATTTTTCTACTCATCCATCCATACACTGGGAAAGGGAGTGTGATCCACAAAGTTTTCACCATCACATTGTCACCCCTTGTAAGCTACACAGTTATACAATTATCTTCAAGAGTCCAGGCTACTGGGTTGGATAGTTTCAGGTATTTACTTCTAGCTATTCCAATTCACTAAAACCTAGAAAGGGATATCTATACAGTGCATAAGAATGTCCACCAGAGTGACCTGTCAACTTCATTTGAAATCTCTCAGCCACTGAAACTTTGTTTCATTCCGTTTCCCCCTTTTGGTCAAGAAAATGTTCTCAATCTCACGATACCAGGTCCAGGTCCATCCCCAGGAGTCATATCCTGCATTGCCAGGGAGATTTACACCCCTGGGAGTCAGGTCCCACGTAAGGCGGAGAGCAGAAAGTTCACCTGCCAACTTGGCCTAGCTAGCGAGAGAGGGCCACATCTGAGCAACATAGAGGCACTCGGGGGAAACTCCTAGGCACAATTATAAGCAGGTTTAGCCTCTTCTTTGCAGTAACAATCCTCACAGGGGCAAGCCCTAAGACAGAGGGCTCAGCGTGTCAAGCTGTCAGTCCCCAGTGTTTTTGAGAACATCAGCAACAATCCAATTGAGGAAGTCCAACACTTCCGCATTTTCCCCCAGCTCCTCAGAGGGGCCCTGCATATATATTTTTATTCTCTGCCCAAATTACTCTGGGATGTGTCACTATTTCACACTAACCTGTGCAAACCTACCAGATCTTGCTTCCTATTCAAAGTTCCACCTAATGTACCTTAGTTTTTACATTTATACAGTGGGGATAACAATTCTTACCATATTTATCTTGCAGGATTGTTTAAAGGGTTAACACTAATAATAGCTAACATTTACTGGGAGCTACATATTTGCCAGACAATGTTCTAAGTACTGAACATACACCACCTCACCTCTTTAATTCTCACAACTTGATAGGGTAAGGACTTTTATTATTCTCTTTACTGAGTAAACGAAAACTCAGAGAGGTTAAGTAACTTGCCCAAAGTCACTGGAAGCTGATGCAGACATTTTGGAGAACACCATTTTGAAATACAACCTGGGAGCAAGCAGACGCCAGTCACGTGCCTTCCCAGCTAACGAGGTTTTCTGGATGCCAATGGCTTTTCTTCAGTGAAGGTACCCTATTGCTGATGCCTTACCTTGGACACTTTACGGCCTTAAAACTGCAACTTTGTAACCAAATAAACCCCCTTTATAAAAGCTGATCCATTTCTGGTGTTTTGCAAAATGGCAGCATTAGCAAACTGGAACAGAAAGGATCTTGCATATGGTGCAGTTCTACATTCTCATCCCACAGATTAGAAAACTAGGGCCATTTTACCAAGATCACACAGGCACAGGCACACCTAACTAGAACCCTAGCTTGATACTTTATTAACCATTCTTCCTCTCACCAATTTGATGCTATTTTTTTATCAAATAACATTCTTACATATTTTATATTTTTATAACATAACAATGTTTTAATAACAAGTTAGATTCAAACTTTTGTTTAACCACCAATTTTTGCTTAAAAATTTTATATTAAAGGCAATAGCCATCTACCTTCTCAGGAGCATAACCCGGGTATCTCAAGTAGGTCCCCTGTTTATGGTACTCATTTCTTATTACTGCTCTGCGTATCAGTTACAGATGATTCCTTGAACTGGAATCTAAGATTTCTGCCACAGTATTCTGTTACCAAGTAGAATTTAGGGAGATGCATACTAATAGATGATCAATTCTTTACATTCATAATGGGAAAACACAGAAAACTGACAAGTAAAAGAATTATTTCTATTATTAAAATCCCACTCAATCCTCACCTACCTATATTAACTATAAAAGATAAAGTGAGAGTAAACCCAAGGCCTTTGAATCTGGTCTCTACAATTACAGCTTACCACTGGGGGATCAGTCACAACTTTGTAATATTTGTTTAGTCTGATCCCTTCTTTATTGTTTAGAAACAGTAAAAGATTATAAGGCATCCCTTCCTTGCCCCTCACTGCACTGATAACTTGGCTAAAACCCCACCCAAGGGCCAAGAGTGCAGACTAAACCCTCCATGGCACTCACTAGTGCTAGGGCAGAAAATAGGCTCCCAAATGGGGGCCTTATGGTAACACTAAACTGATATTTATAACAAGGACACTGTATAATGCTTTCTCCCTATGTGAAACAGTAAGGTGATAACTCTATCTAGGGAAAAAAAAAATCACACAACTCATCATTTTCCTTGTCCTTGAAACTATTATTTACTGAGTGCCTCCCAAATGCAAGGCACAGTACCAAGCATCATGCCTAGATCAACTAATTGGATAACAGTACTTTCCAATCACAATAAAGATAATAAGGGGACATTATCAAATTAAATAGACAGACCAAATGATTAGTTTCCACACCATAAAACAGGCTGTGACACAGACCTGTGGGTAACTGATCTAGGCAGCTGAGATTTTACATGCATTCCTTTCCTTGCGCTACAGCCAGACTTACATACATACAGGTTGAGGAAATTTAAGACAAAACCGTATGGGAAAGGTTAAACAATAAGCAAATTGCTGTGGAACGAGACATTCAAAAAGCATAATCCAACTGTACAGGCAGTCCTAACCACAACATTTCCTGGACCATTTGAAATCATGCCTTTAATGTACAGTGAAAACTCTGACTTCCCTAGAAGTTTGACCTTAACAATGAATACAACAATATCTGGGGATTTCCTCTAGGGAAGCGCTTAGTACATATAAGCAAATCCTTTAGCTCCATGTTTCTCAACCTTTTTTCCCATTACTGCCCTCCCTAAGGAGTTGTTTAGACATATTTCTCCTAATTGCAATGCCTCCCCATTAAAATTTTAATACCACAGATGCACTACACATATGTTTATATACCTTATGTATATCTGTGCTTTAGACATAAAAAGAGTAAGCTTTTTTGTTGACTGCTCCCCAACCAATTTTAATCCTCTAGGGAAAGATAACACCTCCATTAAGACTGAATCCTTTAGCTTATGAAACAAGACATTGGTAGAGCCAAGGATATAAAACCAAGTTATTGTAAGTGAACACACAAGTTACGTCTCTTATATCAAGAAGATTTATAATCTCCTTCAACAATAATAATCTGTCTACAACTATTGTACTCTTCATTTATCCTGTATGCTCTTCTAATCCAAATTTAAGTAATGAAAATACATTAACTGAGCATCTACTATGTACAAGTAAGAGTCATAAATAAACCTAAAGAGACTAATACATCTGTTGTGGCACCAAGTACAATAATTAAAATAAAATGTAAATTACCTCTCACTCACAAATAAGGCATAGGTATTACATTAACTATCCAAGACACTTAACAGTATTTTAGATTAAATGTAGAGACAACGGGATAGAACTAATAGCAACATCATATCAGAAAGCCTTTTAAGAAGGGTTTATTAAAAGGAAATAAGCAAGGACTTCTGGTCGACTAAGAAAGAGGAAGATGCTCCAAGGTGCAGTTATCCCACAGAATCTTAGAACTAGCAAAAACTGACAGAACCATCTTCCTCACAACTCCAAAAAAACAGTGGGTAGCAGTGACTTGGTGAGGACTGAATCAAGAAAACGGGGCTTAAAACATGGTAGGAAAAGCTTCTGGTATCCTTTCTGGCTCCTCTCCTATTCCCTCACTGTCATGCCATGGAATCAGCCTGTGCTCCCATTTTAGGTTCCTGGCTGTATTCTGGAGGGAGCAGAGGCACCCCTATGTGCATACTGGGGTGGCTGTGAGTCCAAGCCAATCTATCAGGTGGCAGGCTGAAAGAATGAATCTGGAAAATTTCTTCCATATTGTCCTCCAGAACTTGCCTTGCAGGCAGAAGCAACTTACAGACAACTGAAGCAGTGTAAGAAACTTTGGATATATCAGACAAAAACCAAAAAATGATACGCAATATACTCAAGGAGATAAAGGAAAATATAGAAAGACCTAAAGGATATCAGAAAAGCAATGAATGCTGTAAGAATTTCAATAAGAGGCAGAAATTTTAAACAGAACCATAAAGAAATATAGGAATTGATGACCACAATACCTGAAATGCAAAATTCCCTAAAGGGTTTCAACAGCGGACTGGAGCTGGCAGAAGAAACAATCAGTGAAACCAAAGCAAAGATATCTGAAATGATTCAGGCTGAAGAGCAGAAAGAAAAAAGGGTGGAAAAAAGTGAACAGAACCTCAGAGACCTGTGGGACACCATCAAGCATACCATTATATGCATATGGTAGTACCAGAAGAAGAAAGAAAGGGAATGAGAACATTCAAATAATGGCAGCAAACTTCCAAAATTTAGCAAAAGACATGAATATGCATATTAAAGATGTCCAACTAACCCTAAAAAGTATAAACTCGAAGAGAACCATGCCCAGACACGAGGTAGTCAAACAGTCAAATGCCAAGGACAAGGAGAGAGATCTTAAAACAGCAGGAGAAAAGCATCATATTATGTACAAGGGAATCCCAATAAGATGAAGTGCCAATTTCTCACCAGAAACCATGGAGACAAGAAGGCAGTGGGATGAATTATTTAAATGCTGAAAGAAAACAAATGCAACCAAGAATTTATATCCACCAAGAATGTCTTTCAAAAATGGGCGAAAGATTAAAGATGATCCCAGATAAACAAAGCTGAGGGAGTTCATCACCATAAGATCTGCCCTACAAGTAATGCTAAAGGGAGTTCTTCAGACTGGAGGGAAAGGACACTATACAGTATGTCCTAGTTTGCTAATGCTGTGGAATGCAAAACACCAGAGACGGACTGGCTTTTATAAAAAGGGGGTTTATTTGGCTACACAATTACAGTCTTAAGGCCATAAAGTGTCCAAGGTAACAAATCAGTAATTGGGTATCTTCACTGGAGGATGGCCAATGGTATCTGGAAAACCTCTGTTAGCTGGGAAGGCACGTGGCTGGCATCTGGTTTCAAAATGGCTTTCTCCCAGGACGTTCCTCTCTAGCAAGCTTGCTCCTCTTCAAAACGTCACTCACAGCTGCACTGAGCTCCCTCTGCCCGTAAGCTCATTCATATGGCTCCATTGATCAAGCCCCACCCTAAATGGGTGGGGCCATGCCCCCACGGAAACATCCAATCAGAGTCATCACCCATAGCTGGGCGGGGCGCATCTCCAAAGAAACACTCCAGGAAATCTAATCAAAACCGATAATGTCTGCCCACACAAGACTACATCAAAGATAATAGCATTTGGGGGACACAATACATTCAAACTGGCACACAGTAGATCAAAGAGGCATAAAAAAATAATGATCTCCAGTAAAGATAAACATATAGGTAATTATAAATGCAAGAACTATTGTATTGTGTTTTTTTGGTATGCAACTCCATTTTCTATTTTTAACAATTTCTAAAATGCAAATGCATATTTAGTAATGAAATATCTAAGGTTTGGGGTGTACAATGTATAAAGATATCATCTGTAACAAGAATAAAAAGGTAGGGAAGGAGTGAATGGGTATAGAAATAGCATATATGTGTGCTTTTGAAGTTAAGTTGGTATCTTATCAGATGTGATTGTTATAGATTAAGGATGTTAAATTTTAGCCCCATGGTAACCACTAAGAAAACATACAAAAAATATATAGAGGGAAATACAAAGGAACTAAAAATGGTACACTAAAAAAAAAAAAAATTTGAAAATAGGTATTAACGGAAGAATTAAGGGACTACAAAGTTAAACAACGTATAAAGACCAAACAGAAAATGGCAGAAGAAAGTCCTGCATGATCAGTAATAATGCAAATGGATTAAACTCTCCAGTCAAAGGAAGAGATTGGTTGGCAGAATGGATAAAAAAGCATGACCCAAATTCTGAGTGAAATAAGTCAGACACAAAAGGAGAGATATTGTATGTTACCACTTCTATGAACTCTCTGAACAATGTAAAATCAATGTCTTACAGAATATTGGGGACCTAGAGATAGACAGTAGCTAGTGAGGGGGAAGGATAAGCTAGTATGCTCAGATATGTTAATGATGGTGAATTCAAAGTATGGTGATGGAAAGGGTGATATTTGTTTGTTAATGGGATTATAAGCATCACAGATGTATTGAAAGCAAATAGGATTGAAAGGGATTGTTCAAAGGCATGTATCCCACAGATCAGCACCACAAATATAGATAGGCACTTGCACGATACACTTCTAAGGTATGATGCCAGCACAGAGAGTTAACAACAAAAAGGTATATGGGAAAAATCTACATATTGCATACTAAGGACCATAATTAATAGGAATACCATACTAGTACTACACAAATACTAGGAACAAATAATTAAGGGCTGACAAGAGCTATGAGATGTTTTGGGTCATGAGAACTGTTAAAAATGGAGAGTGATGAGTACTGTACAATTAAGTGTTGATCATGTGAGACACTGATTGATTATGGTGGACCTAACATATGCTATGTGAACTTAGGAACCCCCTACTTTATAAGTCAAGTCCTCAATCTTGAGGCTTGCTTGGGTGAACCTTATGGTGGTAAACAAGAGGCTAAGCTTACCTATAATTATGCCTAGGAGTCACCTCCAGAGAACCTCTTTTGTTGCTCAAATGTGGACTTTCTCTCTCTAAGCCCAATTCTGCAAATAAATTTATCATCCTCCCTCAGACATGTGGCAGGATCCCCAAGACGAATGAGTCTTCCTGGCGATGTGCGCCATAGATTCTGGGAATGAGCCTGACCCTGGCATCGAGGGATTGAGGGTGCCTTTTTTACCGAAAGGGGAAAAAGAAAGGCAATAAAATAAGGTTTCAGTGGCTAAGAGAATTCAAACAGAGTCAAGAGGCTGTCCTGGATGTTACTCCTATGCAAGTTTCACCAAGATATGCCAAATGACCACAGTATGATAAACCCAAGTCAACAGCAGTCCCGAAAACCCTAAAGGATACGTGGATCCCTATCTGAGACTCTATAAAAGTTTCATTCACTAAGTTTATTCTTCAGAAACTTAAATTCTTCAGAGAACTCCTATGGCAGCTAAGTCCCAAAACCCAGAGGCAATAGCTTCTTTAAGAACATCAACTAGATGGATCGTCTTTGCTCATAAAGTCGACACTCCTTTTTAAAATGAACAACTTAGGGTGGTCACTGCCTAGACATCCCTGAAGATCAGGAAAGAGATTAAACTAGAGGAAGGGGTAGCAACAGAGAAGATGGAATTTAACAAAGGATTATGAATACTGAAACTTTATATAATTTTCTTTTTCTTAGTTGCTGTGGTATTAGACTAGCTAGAAGGAAAGAATTGAAATGGTATAACTGCAACATATAGCATTCTTTGAAATTTGTTCTACAGCTACTTGTTAAATTGTATTTTGAAAGCTTTGCCTTTGTGCATATTTTTTATATTTCACAATAAGGAAATAACTGAAACTATGGTACTAAAACTCATAACAAGTTTGGAAATTTACTATATAACTACTTGTTAAAGCATACTTTGAAAGATATTACCTTTTTAGTATGTATGTTATGTTTCACAATAAGAAAATAACTGAAACTGTGGAACTGTAACCTATAATAGTCTTTGAAATTTACTCTCTAACTACTTGTTAAATTTCACTTGGAAAGTTATCAATTTTATGTATGCATGTTATATTCTACCAAAAAAAAAAAGAATGACCCAACCATATACTATCTACAAGAGAGTCACCTGAAATTCAAAGACACATGTAGGCTGAAAGTGAAAGGATGGAAAAAAATATACCATGCAAATAGTAACCTAAAGAGAGCTGGGGTATCTATACAAATACTAAATATAAATAGACCTTAACCATGCAAATAGTAACCTAAAGAGAGCTGGGGTATCTATACAAATACTAAATATAAATAGACCTTAAGACAAGTACTGTTATAAGAGACAAAGAAGGTCATTATTTACTGATAAAGGTGTCAAGTCAACAAGAATACATAACAATTATAAATATATATGCACCTAATGGCAAGAGTGACAAATATGAAGCTAATAACTGACAGATTTGAAGGGAATATGGATAGTTTACTTTAACACCAGGAGACTTTAATACACCACTTTCAATAATGGATAGAACATCTCAGAAGATCAGTAAGAAGCACAGCACTTGAATGATATACTAACTAGACCTGATAGACATGAATAGAACACTGCAACCAACACAAACAGAATATACATTCTTCTTGAGTGCACATGGATCATTCCACAGAATAATCCATACTTTGGGTCACAAGACAAGTCTCAATAAATTAAAAAATTTTGAAATCACACAATGTATGTTCTCTGATCACAATGGAATGAAGCTAGGAATCAATAACAGAAGGAAAAATGGAAAATTCACAAATATGTGAAACTTAAACAACATAATCTCAAACAACCAATAGGTTAAACAGGAAATCAGACATGAAATTAGGAAATACCTTGAGGCAAAAGAAAATGAAAATACTATATACCAAAACGTACAGGATGCAGCAAAGGCAGTGCTGACAGAGATATTAATAGCTCCAAATGCTTACACTATAAAAGAAGAGAGATTTCAAATCAGAGACCTAACTTCAAAACCAGGAGAACTAGAAAAAGAAGAGCAATCTAAACCCAAAGCAAGCAGAAGGAAGGAAATATAGCTGAGCATGGAGATAAACAAAATAGAAAACTAAAAAACAGTAGGAAGAATCAACAAAACTAAAACTCAGTTCTTTGAAAAGATCAATAAAATTGACAAACTTTCAGCTAGAATGACAAAGAAAAAAAGAGAGAGACTACAAACAACTAAAATCAGAAATGAAAAGGGAGGCACTACTACAGCCCTGCTGAAATTAAAAGGACTATAAGAGGACAGATGAACAACTGTATGCCAATAAAATAGATAACCTAGATGCAACCTTAGAAACACACAAACTACTTACAATGACTCAAGAAGAAAGATCTCAACAAACCAATTACTAGTAAAGAGATTGAATAAGTCATCAAAAGCCTCCCAATAAAGAAAAGCCCAGAACCAGATGGCTTCACGGGGGAAATCTACCAAACATTCCAGGAAGAGTTAACTCCAATTCTGCTCAAACTCTTCCAGAAAAGCAAAGAGGAGGGAACCCTCCCTAATTCATTCTATGAGGCCAACTCACCATCATACCAAAGCCAGATAATGATACTACAAGAAAAGAAACCTACAGACCAATTTCTCTTATGAAGATAGCTGCAAAATATCCTCAACAAAATACTAGCAAACCATATCTGACAGCACATTAAAAGAATTATACACCATGATCAAGTGGGATTTATCCCAGGTATGCAAGGGTGGTTCAACATAAAAAAAATCAGTTAATGTAATACATCACATTAACAGAATGAAGGGAAAAAAACACATGATCATCTCAATTGATGCAGAAAACACATTTGACAAAATAAAGCACACTTCTTGATAAAAAAAAAAATTCAGAACACTAGGAAAAGAAGGAAACTTCCTCAATACGATAAACAGCATATATGGAAGGGCCACAGCTAACATCCTACTTAATTATGGAAGACTGAAAGCTTTCGCTCTAAGATCTAGAACAAGACAAGGATGCCCACTGTCACCAGTGTTCTTCAGCATTGTACTGGAAGTTCTCACCAGAGCAATGGGGCAAGAAAAAGAAATAAAAGGCACCCAAATTGGAAAGAAAGAAGTAAAATTCTTCCTATTTGCAGATGACATGATCCTATATACAGAAAATACTGAAAAATCCAGAACAAAGTTCCTAGAACGAATAAACGAGTTCAGCAAAGTGACAGGGTACAAGGTCAACACCCCCAAATCAGTAGTGTTTCTACATACAAGCAATGAACAATCAGAAGAAGAAATCAGGAAAAAATTCCATTTGCAGTAGCAACTACAAGAATCAAATATCCAGGAATAAGTCTAACCAAGGATGTAAAAGACTTGTACACAGAAAACTACAAAACATTGCTAAAAGAAATTAAAGAACACCTAAATAGATGGAAGGGCATTCCGTGTTCATGGATTAGAAGACTAAGTATAATTAAGATGTCAGTACCACACAAAGCAATTTATAGATTTAATGCAATCTCAATCAAAACTCCAACAACCTTCTTTGCAGAAATAGAAAAGCCAATAATCAAATTTAAATGAAAGGGTAAGGGGCCCCAAATAGCTAAAGCCATCTTGAAAAAGAAGAATGAAGATGGAAGGAAGATTGGGTGAAGGGAAAGTTCTAGTAATGGATGGTCGTTAGGGTACTGCAACACTGTGAATGCTATTAATCCCAATGAATGGTGTGCCTGGGAGGGTTTCAGATAGGAAGATTTATGTTGAATAAATGTTTCCACAATAAAAAGAAAGAGAAACTAAAGAGATTTAATGACAATTAAATGCAATACATGATACTGGATTGGATCTAAGAATGGAGGAGAAAAGCCTCAAAAGGGCATTACTGAGACATAAAATACTGAAATTTAGAATGTAAGCTTTATATAACCTTAAATTTCGTGAACTTAAAGTGATTACATCAGTGAATATCCTTGTTCGCAGGAAGTATACATGGAAGCATGTGTTCATGGAGTATGATGTGTACAACCTGTTTTCAAATATTCACAATATAGATGGATGATCGACAGAATGATACAGCAAAGGTGACAAAATGTTAAAATTGGTCGATCTAGGTATCTCGTGGTTGGTGGGAATATGCTGGAGCTCTCTTATGTGGTTTGCATTATTTTTGTAACTGTCTTGTAAGTTTGAAATCACATCAAAATAAAACTTTTTTTTAAGGCATAAGCAAACAAGGCCAAAATCTCAGTTACAATCATTACTTCCATTCAGTCTCATTAAATTCTCACTCATGCCAGAAGCATGCAGGCTGGGAGGGTTCTACAGCCAATGAACTCATCCCACTCTGCTAATGATTTCCAGTGCAACCTGGGTAAATCATTTAATAGCTCTGTGCTCAATTCCCTAACCATCCAATAATGTAAAGCAACACATCGTAATGGAAAAACACACAATCCTCACAGTCAGGAGAACTGCCCTCTGGTCCCACCTGTGCTATTGACTGACTCACTATGTGAATACAGGTGAGTCAGTCATCTCTCCTCTCTGGAGCCCAATTTTCCTCATCTGTAAAACAAAGAAGCCATACCAAACACATGTGTGCAGATCCTATGTTCTCCATGTCCTCTTCTGGTTAGCTCACAGGCATGATCATACCAAACAAAACAATGTCCTTTATTAAGTTCTACAAAGCTCAAGGACAGGTAATCTGGGTCAACCTAACCAGTATAAGACTTGTTCAATAAACTAGGGCACAGAAAAATACTGGGAAAAAAAATATTATTGCCCTCTAAGATAGCAGTCTCAAAAGTTTAGGCCAAGTACCTTCCTAACTTAAATTAGGCACAGTTGTCATTCACGAGAATTCATCTTAGCCCTTTTTTGAAGCCACATCTTCAGTCTGGATTATCTCAGTGTAATATACTCTGTAAATTACTCCATGCTATGTTCAGCAATGGCTTCATTTTATTGGTAATTGATATACTACTTTAAGCTTTAGGGAATGTTTGTAATTACAACAATCTGGGATTTAGGGAACCAAACAGTCCACATTTACTTTATACATACCTTATATCAGAGATTCCAATTAAATCCCTTTTCTGCTTTGGTTTTTCCAAACATATTAGACAATCCCCATTCTTCCCATAGAGAAAGCATTGCAGGCAGTTTTCACCACTGTTCTCAGCTCTATGACACAAAGTAAAAAAAATATCCTTTCCCCAAACTACCAGCATTAAAAAAAAGTTGTATTTACTGAGAATTATTAGGACATATCTTTGATTTTTCTATGCAATTAAGTGCTTCTGGGCCTGCTTCACAAAGTACTGAGCTACTGTGATTTGAAGCATTCAAACTAAAAGAGGAGACGATCATCTGGCAAGGATACTACAGACACCATGTACTGGACAAACTATAGTGAATTAAGTTTTCTGTCCCAATTGCAGTTGAGAGATACAATATCCTGATATTGTATAGACATGGTGGCTTACTAATTAAGTGATTCTCAATGGGGTCCAGCCAAATTAACGTCTTCAGTGGGTATGGGTAGCATCTGATATGTACTCCCCTACCTTCAGTGGGTCTCAGTTGAGAATCACTGGATTAAATTAACCTAAAATCTCCTCTATGAGTCTACTGATATTCTCATACTGACTATCTTTATTCAAAGGCAAGTGTCTAGGACATTTTGCTAGTCACCTAAAAGTTCCCCTAGTCATTTTGTCAGAAGTTTAGCTATTATTTCACTGTCATTTTCTCCAATACTACTGTCTTAATTCTCTGCAAGTTCAATATACATGTAGGTGATCCTTGTAACAATCTGAGTCACTGTTGATTGATTCCTCAGTGTATATTTCACTGCCCCCTCTTCCCCTTCAGCCATATATTACCATGGTCATATTAAGACCTTTTCAGTACCAAGAATTACTACCCCTCCATAATCTCAATTTCATGCATCCTGCTCTCTGACCACCACCCATCTCTCCAGTTCACTCCCTCCTTATAGTACCTTATCCTAACTATCCTTCAACTCTGCTGGGACCTTGAAACAACCATCTTTTCACTGACCCTCTCCCCACTGATTTCCTCTCTCCCCTTCTTACCCAGCTTAAATTCCATTATAATTATTCTCCTGGGTATTATCAAATCCCTTGCCTCTCCCTTGATATGATACACTCACTTGGTAAAACCACAACTGATTAAATCTAACTGACTAGTCCAGGCTTACATCCATGCATCTTAAGGTGGCTGTGGAAAACACGCACACACTCATGCACACACAGATGCACAAAATCAGGCTGCCTGGTTTCACTTTAAGTTTATAACCTCAAATTTCCAGTGGGCTCCTTAATGCTGACTAGCAATCCTACTTTACATCCCCGTGTTCATTAATTCTTTGCTCCTAGATAACAATTTCACATTTTCTTCTCTCCTCAAACCTTAACATTACTTTATTATTCTGCTCTCAGGTAATAACCTACTTCCTGCTTCTCTGAGAAAACTGAATGAGAAGAAACTTACACAGATTCCCGTATCACATCTTATCACCCAACAATATTTATACCCCCACATTCCCTTTTTGCCTTTTAGCACACATTTACTTTCCTCTTCCTAACCAAAGCCAATCCCAGCACTTGTACACTAGATCCAATGCTCTCTCACCCAAAGACATCATTCCAGCAATTCTCTCTTCTCACTGCTATTTCATCAGTTTTTCAATCTCTACTAGATCCTTCCCATCAACCTAAAAACATGCTGTTAAAACACTTCTCAACCTTCTCGAGAAATAGGCAGCTCCTACCTATTTTTCCGCTCCTCTTTGCTCCAAGGATTTTCAAAAGAATGGTTTATATTTGCTGTCTGCAATTTGTCTCCTCTTACTCCAACTTCACCAAAACATTCTCCTTGGACACTAATAACCTCCACATTGCTAAATCCAAAGGTCAATTCTCAGGTCTCGTCATACTTAACCCCTTAGCAGCATCTGGCAAACTGATCAATCTTTCCCTTGAAACATTTTGTTTCATTTTTGCTTCTAACACTTTATATACTCCTGGTTTTCCTACCTCACTGATCAGTCTCCCTTGCTGGGTCCTTTTCTTCTCCCTATCCTCTTGATGCAGGAATGTCTCAGGGCTTAGCACTTGACTCTCTTCTTTAACTACTAAACTTATTCCCTTAGTGATCTCATTCAGGGTCAGGACTTTAAATGCCATGTATGTGCCTCCACTACCCAAACTCCACACCTACATTCAACTGCATACTTTCACATGCGAGTTAAATAGCCATTGCAAACTTAACATGTCTAGAATCGAATAAGTGATAAGCCACCTCCCCCTGCCTCAAAGTTTGCTTCATCTGCAGCTTCTTCATTTCAGTTGATGATAAACTACTCTTCAAGTTGCTGAGGTCCAAATTCTGGAGTCATCCTTGACTGCTCCCCTCTCATACTTCACATCCAAACCATCAGAAAGTCATGCTGGCTCATGAATTTGACCATTTCTTATGCCTTACATTGCTAAAATCCTAATCTGAACCACCACTCTCTCTCACCTGGGTATCACAATAGCCTCCTAAAAGATCTTCTTGGTTCTTCCTTACAGCCACCATCTCTTCTCCACACAGCAAGCAGAGTGAACATTTTAACCTTAAGTCAGATCATGCCAATCTTTTACTCAAAGCCCTGCAATAGCTCCCCAGTTTATTCTGAGTAAATGCCAAAGATCCTATATTGGCCTACAAGGCCTATATGATCTGATCTTCCATTTCCTGGTAGCCTCCTCTCCTCCTCAGCCACAGTGAGTCCTTGATAGTCTCTGAACACTTAAGGCATGCCCTCACCTAAGGGTCTTTGCTCTAATTATTCCCTATGCCTGGTACACTCACCCCCTAGATATTCAGATGGCTAAATTTACCTCATCTTCTTTTGGAGGTATTCAAAACTTTTTGAAGGTATTATCTCCTGTTTGGGGCTCTCCCTTTCACTTAAACAACTCAGAGGCCATTATAGGGTTATTAATTGGCCTGAGACACAACAATATTGAAATTAGGACAATTAATAATCCTACAATGCCTTCTGAGTTGTTCAAGATGAAGGGAAAGCCCACATCTCTCACATTAAAGCAGAAGCTAGAAATGACTGAGCTCAGTGAGGAAGGCATGTCAAAAGCCGAGGCAGGCTGAAAGCTAGGCCCCTTGCACCCAAAAGTTGTGGATGTGAAGGAAAAATTCTTGAAGGAGATTAAAAGTGTTACTCCCAATGAACACATGAATGATAAGAAACTGAAACAGTCTTACTGCTAATATGGAAAAAGTTTTAGTGGTCTGGAAAGATCAAACCAGCCACAACATTCCTTTAAACCAAAGCCTAATCTCAAGCAAGACCCTAAACCTCTTCAATTCTATGAAGGCTGAGAGCGGTAAGAAAGCTGAAGAAGAAATGTTTGAAACTAGCAGAGGTTGGTTAATGAAGTTTAAGGAAAGAAGTTGTCTCCATAACATGAATATGCAAGGTGAAGCAGCAAGTGCTGATGCAGAAGCTGCAGCAAGTTATCCAGAAGACCTAGCTAACATAATTGATAAAGGTGGCTACACCAAACAACAGATTTCCAATGGAGGAAAAATAGACTTCTATTGGAAGAAGATGACATCTAGGACTTTCACAGCTAGAGAAAAGTCAATGCCTGGCTTCAAAGCTTCAAGTGACAGGCTGATGCTCTTGTTAGGGCCTAATGCTGCTGGTGATTTGCAGTTCAAGCCAGTGCTCATTTACCATTCCAAATATCCTAGGGTCCTTGAGAATTATGCTAAATCTACTGTGCCTGTGCTCTACAAATGGAACAACAAAGACTGGATGATAGCACATTTGTTTACAACATGGTTTCCTGAATATCTGAAGCCCACTGTTGAGATCTACTGCTCAGAAAAAAAGATTCCTTTTAAAATATTACTGCTCATTGACAATGTACCTGGTCACCCAAGAGCTCTAATGGACATGTACAATGAGATGAATGCTGTTCTCATGTCTGCTAACACAACATACATCCTGCAGCCCATGGATCAAGAAGTCATTTCAACTTTCAAGTCTTATAATTTAAGAAATACATTTCATAAGCCTGTAACTGCCACAGGTAGTGATTCCTATGATGGTTCTGGGTTTTCAATTTACCTTCTGGAAAGGATTCACCATTCTTGATGCCATTGAGAACATTCCCGATTCGTGGGAGGTCAAAATATCAACACTAACAGGAATTTGGAAGAAGCTGATTCCAACCCTCATGGATGACTTTGAGGGGTTCAAGACTTCAGTCAAGGAAGTAACTGCAGACGTGGTGGAAACAGCAAGAGAACTAGAATTAGAAGTAGAGCGTGATGATGTGACTGAATTGTTGCAATCTCATGATAAAATTTGAAAGGATAAGGAGTTGCTTCTTATGGATGAGCAAAGAAATGGTTTTTTGAGATGGAATCTATTCCTGATGAAGATGCTGTGAAAACTGTCTGAATGACAAAGGATTTAGAATATTAAATAAACTTAGCTAATAAAGCATCATCAGGGTTTGAGAGGACAAACTCCAATTTTAAAAAGAAGTTCTAATGTAAGTCAAATGCTATCAAACAGCATTGCATGCTTCAGAAAAATCTTTCATGAAAGGAAGAGTCAACTGAGGCAGCAAACTTCACTGTTGCCTTATTTTAAGAAATTGCCACAGCCACCCTTTAGCAACTACCACCCTTATCAGTTAACAGCCATCAGCTTCATGGCAAGACCCTCCACCAGGAAAAAGGTTATGACTCTCTGAAGGCTCAGATAATGGTTAGCATTTTTAGCAATGAAGTGTTTTTAAATTAAGGTAGGTACGTTGTTTTTTAGACATAATGCTATTGTACCCTTAGATTACAGTATAGTGTACACATAACTTTTATATGCACTGGGAAACCAAAAAATTCATGTGACTCAATTTACTGCAATATTCACTTTATTATGATGGTCTGGAACCAAACCTGCATTATCTCTTAAGTATGCCTGAATGTTTTCTCTACATCACTTATCATCTTCTAACATACTGTGTAATTTAGCAATTACTTGAATTGATTATTGACTCTAACCTCCCTCTAGAATGAAAGTTCCACAAGGATAGAAATTTTTATTCATTTTGCTCACTGATGTATCACAAGCAAACAGACCAATGCCTGGCACACAGTAAGTGCTCAATAAATATGACTGAATGAATGAAAAAACACTTGAACCTGGAACCTAAATTGTGGACCAGAAAGGGATTAGAGACCTACAGAAAAAAACTCAAATACTCTAGATACTCCGAGAGATTCAACTGTGCCCTAGACAATCAGCCATTTAGGAAGGCTATATTATTTCTTTCAGATCTTGTAGAGAATTATTCAGTACAAGCATTGGTGACCTTTTCATGTTAGACCATACTAGAAACAGCTACAAAGGAAGCACGGAGGGTGGTGCCCACTATTTTCACCTCTGCCTTTCAGTGACTCTATATGGGGCACTGCTTTGTCTTCTTCCTCTTGCTTTGAAAGTCAGAGGACTCAGAGATAACACACGATTTGGGAACAGGAGAAAGCACAGGAAAAAGTACATCAGAGGGCTAATGCAGCTTTCAAAATGCCTAATTTATTCTCATGGATTAAGCACAGAATTTTATAAACTAGAACTAGATGACTATCATTTATGTCAGTGGTTCTCAGCCATGGCTGCATATTAGAATCCCTGAGGCAATTGAAAAACTATTGCAGCCACCCCTCCCTTCTGATATAAATGGTCTGGGTGAGGCCAGACAGCATAGTTTTTAAAAGTTCCCCGGGGATTTGAATGTGCAGCCAGGACTAGGAGCCACTGATGGAGATTAACTTCATTTTACAGATTAAAATAAAAGCTGGAGCGTATGAAATCTACCTAAGGTCACACAGCTGAGTGGCAGAGATGGACTGGGAAACCATCTCTTGATTCTCTGGAGAAACAGCAGTAGAGGGGAAGCTTCATTACAACGCATAATTTGTAAGGCTGTGTGTTATAGTAGCCAAATGCAATAGACTTCAAAATTAAACATCTAAATTCAAATTGGAGCTCTGGTGGTCAAAAGCTCTTATTAGTTGGTTTATCAATCAACTTACCAATTCAAAAAACTTTTTCAAAGAAAAAAAGTAAGAGAGAGAAAGGGAGAAGATGAAAAAGATACAGTAGTAAAGAGACAGACACTTCCAAAGCAAATCAACTAGTCTGAGCCTCTGCTGGAGGACAAAATTCGAATATTCAAGAAAAGCCTGCTGAGGAAGGCTCAGCTCATAGGCACTCAGAGAGACCACCAGCAAAGCAAGGCTCTCAAAGGTCACAGGAGGGAGGTCACCCTGGAAGAATAATAATCCTACCATATATTCATATACAGCCGTGTCTGTACTGCAAGACGGGGGCTATACCAGGATGTCCTTCATGTTTCCTAAGACTTTGTGTTGCATCCAAATGTCATTTTATTTCCACATGCAAGGCCCTTCCTAGAGAGAAGATAGTTAAGTTTTCTTCATATCACATAGGCTAGGACCCTCTAAAATATGGAATTAAACTAATGACAATATTTTGGTTAATGGCAAACCAATATATCAGTACTGTAAAGAGAAAAGAAGAAAGCAAAGACAATTTAGGGCAAAGAACCATGAAACATGCCTCTGTGCTTTGCAGTTCTTCTAAGAATATTGTTTAGTGTCTAAAACAAGTAGAATGGCATTTTTGCAGAAAACACCTAAGACCATACTACCAAAATACCAAAACATGTCCAGTTCAGTTTCTAAATTTATAGCCATATAAATTATAAGGCAGTACTTCTTTAATGTATGAACTTGAGGGGTGGGATTTTTCAAAAAGTAACTGAAGCCAAAGAAGCCTTTCTGAAAATATTTCTCACAAGTATAGCAAGCACCACTAAATATAATTTTATTCTAAATCAATCCAATTTATATATCATATCCTAAACTTATTTTTATAGTGTAGACAGTTTAGAGTGATGCCTTACTATGGAAAATGTGCAAAAAGGATCTGCTGAATTAATGAATAAGAAAGAACTGAGCCTTAATTTGAGTTTGTTTTGGTAATAGCATGTTGATAACATAAACAACATGGATCTATGGGCTCTTATTTTTATTGCTCTTATTCTTATTGCTACAGTGGAGGGGAAGAGGAGAAAGAGGTAACTACGTGCTAGAAGGAGCCTCTCCTAATGATAACAAGGCTTAGATGAGACCTCAGGCAAGCTAAAAGAGCCCCAATCTTACTTAACTCTCACGAGTCTACCAGAAATTGAAGTATTTTACTTCTATAAAACTGATCTTCTACTTGACCCATTATCTCAGAAAGAATGGGGTGAGCTCACTGCAAAGGAATTCTTTTTTTCATTTGTGTAGTGTTTCACCTAGCATAGCATGCTTCTTGACACAGCCAAGTGCTGTAAGAGAAAAAAACACTATATAGAAAACAATTCCTAAAGGATTATAATAAGCCAGCACGCCCCAAATAGGCTTCAAACTGTATTTCATATCCAGCCTTCCACCCCATGGCTACTGCCACCACATTAGCCCAGGCCCCAACACATCACTTCTGAGCTGCTGCAACAGCTGTCTGGTCTCCCCAGTTTCAGACTCTACCTCCACCTCCTTCAAATGCCAAACCACCCTGCACTCCACCATCACATTAACCTTTCAAAAATGTCAGTTTCTTTGCATCACTCCCTTTTTAAAAAATCTCCAGTGACTCACCAATTCCTATAGGAAAAAGCCCAGGTTCTCCTCTCTAGCATTCAGATTGCTAAAATACCTCTGACTGCTAGGCAAGATTCCCCTAGTGACCTTAGAATGTATAACCATTATTCTCAGTGCCAAGTTTCCTCCTTGCTTGTCACTCTTCCCTTCACCAACCCAGATACTGTTCAACCTGAGAAGACTACCATCAAGACTCACTTTCTGTTTTAATCTCTCTCTCAACTCAAGCCCACAGCAACAGCCATTTCTCTGACCTCTGTGTACTTAAGCTTCTATCAGCCATCCTGCATTCATCACAGAGTGGCTTGCAAAGTTACCCGGCATTTAAAAAGTACATGCTTTGATTCCACAGCTAGAATATATATTCCTTAAGGGTACAGTCCATGTCTTACAATTTTGGAGGCATTTCTCAAAGCCACAGACAATGCTGGCACATTATAGGCATGCTATACATTCCTATCGAATTAACTATTAAACATATATTCACAAATCACAGAATACTACTTTTGGCTCTTCCTTTAACTGGGGACTTAAGAACTGGAACAAATCTACAGATTTCACATAATCCTAATGGTTCCACATATATCAGAAAAATTTAAAACTTAGAAGGATCAGGAGGAAAAAATGACTTTTAGTCCCAAGTCACTCACCATTCTTCATCACTACATTGGACCAGACATTGGCATTCAAGGCTTGTATAATTCGCTTTACTCCTGTAGATTCTGGGAAGTCATCTAATCAAGGAGAGGAAATAAATATATTTATACACACATTACACATACATATACATATACATTCATATATATGTGTGTATATATATATTCCCCAAGCCATATTTTCAAATAATAATGGCTTAATTATCTTCTTTGTTTAGTTGTTACTTCAACCTATAGTTTATGTAATAAGGAAATGAATAAAGCTTAGGGCTCCTGAAAGAATATTCTAGAAACTAAAACAATGAAATAAACACATAATATAAGAGATTTGTATAATAAAATCATTCCCATTGCCTCACCAGTGGAATCCACTCACATTCTCCTGAAAATGTAAGTTTCTATTAATTACATAATCTTGGAATAGCCAGAGATATCAATCTTGGTTATCTATAGAGAATGAAGTTTCCTAAAGGCAGAAATGGTCCTTTTAGTATGTTATAAAATCCTGTAAATGCCCCATCTTCTGTTGGGAACCAGAGAGTAACAATTATTATTTATGATAGATGTCCAAAGAACTTCTTATTCAAGAAAAGACAGTTTAAAGTAGGAAGTGAAATTACTGCAACCATAAGTGTAAGAGACAGGGAAAAGTTTATTTAAAAAACAAAACAAAACACTAAACTAAATATTATTACTAGCTGCTTCTGGTATTTGACTAATACTACTCAAAATAACAGGGCAACAATCCCAGTTAACAGAGCAATAATAAGGTGGTATTCTTAGCTACAACAAAGGTATGATTATGTACAAAAGAAATGGAGATCCATCTTATAAGCCGTACTGAGGATTATAAGACTACAAATGGAAAATAACAGAGGAAATACAGAACACAGTCCACCACATAGAACCAGTCTCTGGTGACCTGGCCCAGTCCTGGATGGTGTAACAGGAAGAACACAGAATCAGAAATCAGAAGACTCTGTCACTTATTAACTATTTAATTAAGGACAAGTCATCAAACCTATCCTGAAAGAAAAATAATGACACCACTCTATGTATACTTCTCCTAGAGGAGAGATGCTCTGGAACTAATGATTTACTGATAAAACCTTCCCATCTAGACTGGAGACTCCTTGAGGGCAGGAGTCATGTCTTACTTGAGTTCATTATTGTCAGTGCCTACCGCAGTGCCTGAAACATAGCAGACATGCACCAACCGTTTGTTGGATTGATGAGTGATTTTAAAAATACCACTCTAACAGAAATATGGAGAGGATTAAACTGAAAATAATCTACAAAGATGAGTTTATCATCAGCAATATTTGGATAAAGACATAAAAACCATGTTTATCTTAACTATGAATAACCCAGTTCTTGAAAGAATAACCAATACTTTAGGGGAAATAACCAGGAACAAAAAGCATGGTCTGAAATGAAAAGCTAAACCCAACAAGATGAAATTTAATACAAATAAGCATAATATCCTGTATTTACGTTCTAATAATACATATGAATAAAGAATGGGAGAATGAAAAGGAGAACCTAAGATGGCAGCTAGGTGAGACATGGAAAAAAAACACCTCTGTGAAAAATACTAGATAAAAGCCAGAAAGTGACCCAGAACACCAGTTCCAGTGATGCACCAGCTGGACAAGGACTGCTAAACCCACAGGGACCGTGCACTTGGTGAAACCAGGAGTCTGCATTTGGAAACGAGTGAGTGAGCCAGCTGAATGCCCAGCGGCTGCGCTGAGGTGTGGGGAAACTGTGGCTTGGCATTTGGAGGTGGACTAGTTCTTTTTTAATAAAATCCAAAAGCGGCTGCAGATATGGCAGCGAGAACCACACAGTGAAGCGCGGCAGGAAAGGGTTGTACAAAAGCCTCAATATCTGGCATGGAACATGGCCTTTTGTACACCAGCTGCTAACTGTCTCAGAGCAAGGAAGATAGAGGTTAGCCAAAAAGGGAAAAAACCATGCCCCTTGCAGCCATCTTCACAGCGAGCCGAGAACGCTCCTGCCCGGTTCAGGCAACACAGCCCAGAGATGCGCCAAGGGACCCAATGGGACAGAAAATGTTTCCAGCAACACGAGCACATGCCACAATACTGGGCATGGACAATAGCCTTAGTGCACCCACAGCTAATTGTCCTGGAGCTGGGAAGGTGGAGCTGTGCAAAAAGGGGGAAATTAACACATCCCATTCAGCAATCCTTACAGTAGGCTGGGAACGCCCCTGTACAGCCTGGTGGCCCAGAACTTCCTTTGAGGGACGGTGCGCACTTGTGAAGTAGCACAGCCGTCCCTCAGCAGAGGCCCTAAGAAGGGCACGGCTGGGAAGAGAGACCCATTCGGAAATCCCAGGGACCACATGCCAATACCAAGGACTTGTGGGGCACCAGAAGAGACAATCTGTGGCGAGACCGAACTGAAGGTTTAGACTCTTGGAGCAACCTTGAATCTCCAGGAACACCTGGGAGGTTTGATTATTAAAGCTGCCATGCCTCCCTAACTGCTCAGACACACGCCCCACATTCAGGGTGGACAGCACCAACAACACACCCAAACTTGGTGCACCAACTGAACCCCACAAGAATCAGACTCCCACACACCACAAAGACAAAGTTGGGGAGAACTGACTCAAGGGGAATAGGTGACTTGCGGATGCCATCTGCTGGTTAGAGAAAGTGTACGCTACCAAGCTGTAGATCTGACAAATTACGGACTGGTGTTTCAATAATCCTTCATATCCTAAAAGAACCCTATCAAATAAAGCAAATGCCAAGAGGCCAAAAACAACAGAAGATTTTAAAGCATATGATAATACCAGACAACATGGATAACCCAAACCCAAACACCCAAATCAAAAGATCAGAGGAGACACAGTACTTGGAGCAATTAATCAAAGAACTAAAGACAAACAACGAGAGAATGGCACAGGATATAAAAGACATGAAAAAGAGCATGGCACAGGATATAAAGGACATGAAGAAGACCCTAGAAGAGCATAAAGAAGAAATTACAAGAGTAAATAAAAAACTGGATGATCTTATGGAAATAAAAGAAACTGTTGACCAAATTAAAAACAGTCTGGATACTCATAGCACAAGACTAGAGGAAGCTGAACAATGACTCAGCAACCTCGAGAAACCCAGAACGGAAAATAAAAGAACAAAAGAAAGAATGGAGAAAAAAATTGAAAAAATCAAAACGGATCTCAGGGATATGACAGATAAAATAAAATGTCCAAATTTAAGACTCATTGGTGTCCCAGAAGGGGAAGAGAAGGGTAAAGGTCTAGAAAGAGTATTCAAAGAAATTGTTGGGGAAAACTTCCCCAACCTTCTACACAATATAAATACACAAAGCATAAATGCCCAGCAAACTCCAAATAGAATAAATCCAAATAAACACACTCCAAAAATATTCTGATCAGACTGTCAAATACTGAAGAGAAGGAACAAGTCCTGCAAGCAGCAAGAGAAAAGCAATTCACCACATCTAAAGGAAACAAGACGAAGTAGTGACTACTCAGCGGCCACCATGGAGGCGAGAAGGCAGTGGCATGACATATTTAAAATTCTGAGACGGAAAAATTTCCAACCAAGAATACTTTATCCAGCAAAACTCTCCTTCAAATCTGAGGGAGAGCTTAAATTTTTCACAAACAAATGCTGAGAGATTTTGCTAATAAAAGACCTGCCCTACTTCAGATCCTAAAGGGAGCTCTACCAACAGAGAAACAAAGGAGAAAGAGTGATGTAGAGAAATTTACCAGACATATAGGGAACATTACATTCCAAATCAACAGGATACACATTCTTCTCTAGTGATCATGGAACTTTCTCCAGAAGAGACCATATGCTAAGACATAAAACAAGCCTCAATAAATTTAAAAAAACTGAATTTATTCAAAGCACATTCGTTGACCACAAAGGAATACAAACAGAAGTCAATAACCATCAGAGTGGGCGGGGCAAGATGGCAGAGTGGTGAGGTGTACGTTTTAGTTACTCCTCCAGGGAAGTAGGTAGAAAGCCAGGAACTGCGTGGACTGGACAGCACAGAGCAATTTGACTTTGGGCATACTTCATACAACACTCATGAGCACGTCGAACTGCTAAGTTCAGCGAAATCTATAAGTTTTTGCAGCCAGGAGACCCACGCCCCTCCCTGCCAGGCTCAGTCCCATGGGAGGAGGGGCCATCAGCGCTGGGAATGAGGAGGGAGAACTGGAGTTGTGGCCCTTATCGGAAACTCATTCTACTGATCCAAACTCCAATCATAGATAGACTGAGATAAGACACCAGAGAATCCGGGAGCAGCTAGCCCCGTGGAGAGGAGATAGGGATTGCAAAAACAGCAAGAAAAACCCAAAAATAAAAGCGGAGGCTTTTGGAGTTCTGGTGAACATAGAAAGGGGAAGGGCAGAGCTCAGGCAGTGTCAGGCTCATATGCAAATCCAGAAGAAAAACCGGTTTCTCTATCCCCCTGGACCATTCCTTAATGGCCCTAATTGCCTTGTCTCTTAGCATTTCAATAATCCATTAGATCTGCAAGGAAGGCCTTTCCCTTTTTTTAAATCTTTTTCTCTTTTCCTAAAACAATTACTCTAAGAAGCCCAATACAGAAAGCCTCAAAGACTTGCAATTTGGGCAGGTCAAGACAAGAGCAGAACTAAGAGAGCTCTGAGACACAAGTCAATAAGCCAAGTGGCTGAGAAAATTCACTAAACACCACAACTTCCAAGAAAAGGGGGACGTCATGTCACAGCCATCATCCCAGTGAACAGGGAACACTCCTGCCTGTTGCTGGTCCCATAGCCCAGAGCTGCCCCAGACAACCCAGTGTGACAGAAGTGCTTCAAATAACACACGCACACACCACAAAATCAGGCATGGATATGAGTGTTCCCTGCACCCTCAGCTGGTTGTCCCAGAGTTGGGAAGGTGGAGCAGTGTGAATTAACACGTCCCATTCAGCCATCCTTTCAGCAGACTGGGAGCCTCCCTACACAGCCCAGCAGCCCAGAACAGCCCTGGGGGGACGGCACTCACCTGTGACATAGCACAGTCATCCCTCAACAGGGGACCTGGGGGTGCACGGCCTGGAAGAGGGACCCACTCACAAATCTCAGGGGCCATATGCCAATAGCAAGGACTTGTGGGTCAGTGGCAGAGACAAACTGTGGCAGGACTGAACTGAAGGATAAGACTATTGTAGCAGCTTCAAATCTCCAGGAACATCAGGGAGATTTGATTGTTAGAGCCACCCCCCTACCTGACCACCCAAACACACGCCCCATATACAGGGTGGGCAACACCAACTACACACCCAAGCTTGGTACACCAATTGGACCCCACAAGACTCACTCCCCCACTCACCACAAAGACAAAGTGGAGGAGAACTGGCTTGAGGGGAATAGGTGACTTGTGGACGCCACCTGCTGGTTAGATAAAGTGTATTCCACGAAGCTGTAGATCTGACAAATTAGAGGTCAGGATTTCAATTGGTCTACAAATCCTAAAAGAACCCTATCAAGTTAAGCAAATGGCAAGAGGCCAAAAACAAGAGAAAATTTTAAAGCATATGAAAAAAACAGATGATATGGATAACCCAAGCCCAAGCACCCAAATCAAAAGATCAGAGGAGACATAGTATCTGGAGCAGTTAATCAAAGAACTAAAGCTGAACAACAAGACCATGGCACAGGATATAAAGGACATCAAGAAGACCCCAGAAGAGCATAATGAAGAAATTTCAAGAGTAAATAAATAAGAGATCTTATGAAAATTAAAGAAACTGTTCATCAAATTAAAAAGATTCTGCATACTCAGAGTACAAGACTAGAGGAAGCTGAACAACGGATCAGTGACCTGGAAGATGACAGAATGGAAAAAGAAAGAACAAAAGAAAGAATGGGGAAAAAAAATAAAAAAAATCGAAATGGATCTCAGGGATATGATAGATAATATAAAACGTCCAAATATAAGACTCATTGGTATTCCAGAAGGGGAAGAGAAGGGTAAAGGTTTAGGAAGAGTATTCAAAGAAATTGTTGGGGAAAACTTCTCAAATCTTCTAAATACCATAAATACACAAATCATGAATGCCCAGGGAACTCCAAATAGAATAAATCCAAATAAACCCACTCCGATACATATTCCAATCACATTGTCAAATACAGAAGAGAAAGAGCAAGTTCTGAAAGCAGCAAGAGAAAAGCAATTCACCACGTACAAAGGAAACAGCATAAGACTAAGTAGTGACTACTCAGCAACCACTGTGGAGGTGAGAAGGCAGTGGCAGGACGTATTTAAAATTCTGAGTGAGAAAAATTGCCAACCAAGAATTCTTTATCCAGAAAAGCTCTCCTTCAAATTAGAGGGAGAGCTTAAATTTTTCAGAAACAAATGCTGAGAGAATTTGCTAACAAGAGACCTGCCCTACTGTAGATGCTAAAGGGAGTCCTACTGAAAGAGAAACAAAAAAAGGAGAGAGACACATGGAGAAAGGTTCAGCACTAAAAAGATTCAGTATGGGTACATTAAAGGATATTAACAGAGAGAGGGAAAAACATATATATGACAAACATAAACCAAAGGATAAGATGGCTGATTCAAGAAATGCCTTCACGGTTATAATGTTGAATCTAAATGGGTTAAACTCCCCAATTAAAAGATACAGATTTGCAGAATGGATCAAAAAAAATGAACCATCAATATGTTGCATACAAGAGACTCATCTTAGAAACAGGGACACAAAGAAATTGAAAGTGAAAGGATGGAAAAAATATTTCATGCAAGCTACAGCCAAAAGAAAGCAGGTGTAGCAATATTAATCTCAGATAAAATAGACTTTAAATGCAAGGATGTTAAGAGAAAGAAGGCCACTTCATACTAATAAAAGGGGCAATTCAACAAGAAGAAATAACAACTATAAATGTTTATGCACCCAATCAAGGTGCCACAAAATACATGAGAGAAACACTGGCAAAACTAAAGGAAGCAATTGATGTTTCCACAATAATTGTGGGAGACTTCAACACATCACTCTCTCCTATAGATAGATCAACCAGACAGAAGACCAATAAGGAAACTGAAACCCTAAACAATCTGATAAATGAATTGGATTTAACAACATACATGGAACATTACATTCCAAATCATCAGGATACACATTCTTCTCTAGTGCTCACGGAACTTTCTCCAGAATAGATCATATGCTGGGACATAAAACAAGCCTCAATAAATTTTTAAAAATTGAAATTATTCAAAGCACATTCTCTGACCACAATGGAATACAACTAGAAGTCAATAACCATCAGAGACTTAGAAAATTCACAAATACCTGGAGGTTAAACAGCATGTTCCTAAACAATCAGTGGGTTCAAGAAGAAATAGCAAGAGAAATTGCTAAATATGTAGAGATGAATCAAAATGAGAACACAACATACCAAAACTTTGGGATGCAGCAAAAGTGGTACTGGGGGGAAATTTATACACTAAACACATATTATAAAGGGAGAAAGAGCCAAAATAAAAGAACTAATGGATCAACTGAAGAAGCTAGAAAAAGAACAGGAAACCAACCCTAAACCAAGTAAAAGAAAAGAAATAACAAGGATTAAAGCAGAAATAAATGACATAGAGAACAAAAAAACAATAGAGAGGATAAATAACACCAAAAGTTGGTTCTTTGAGAAGATCAACAAGATTGACAAGCCCCTAGCTAGACTGACAAAATCAAAAAGAGAGAAGACCCATATAAGCAAAATAATGAATGAAAAAGGTGACATTACTGCGGATCCCGAAGAAATTTAAAAAATTATAAGAGGATACTATGAACAACTGCATGGCAACAAACTGGATACTGTAGAGGAAATGGACAATTTCCTGGAAACAGATGAACAACCTACACTGACCAGAGAAGCAACAGAAGACCTCAACCAACCAATCACAAGCAAAGAGATCCAATCAGTCATCAAAAATCTTCCCACAAATAAATGCCCAGGGCCAGATGGCTTCACAGGGGAATTCTACCAAACTTTCCAAAAAGAAGTGACACCAATCTTACTTAAACTCTTTCAAAACATTGAAGAAAATGGAACACTACCTAACTCATTTTATGAAGCTAACATCAATCTAATACCAAAACCAGGCAAAGATGCTACAAAAAAAGAAAACTACAGGCCTATCTCCCTAATGAATATAGATGCGAAAATTCTCAACAAAATACTTGCAAATTGAATCCAAAGACACATTAAAAAAATCATACACCATGACCAAGTGGGGTTCATTCCAGGCATGCAAGATGGTTCAACATAAGAAAATCAATCAATGCATTACAACACATTAACAAAACAAAGAGAAAAATCAAATGATCATTTCAGTAGATGCTGAAAAAGCATTTGACAAAATCCAACATCCCTTTTTGATAAAAACACTTCAAAAGGTAGGAATTGAAGGAAACTTCCTCAACATGATAAAGAGCATATATGAAAAACCCACAGCCAGCATAGTACTCAATGGTGAGAGACTGAAAGCCTTCCCTCTAAGATCAGGAACAAGACAAGGATGCCCGCTGTCACCACTGTTATTCAACATTGTGCTGGAAGTGCTAGCCAGGGCAATCCGGCAAGACAAAGAAATAAAAGACATCCAAATGGAAAGGAAGAAGTGAAACTGTCATTGTTTGCAGATGATATGATCTTATATCTGGAAAACCCTGAGAAATTGACAATACAGCTACTAGAGCTAATAAACAAATTTAGCAAAGTAGCGGGATACAAGATTAATGCACATAAGTCAGTAATGTTTCTATATGCTAGAAATGAACAAATTGAAGGGACACTCAAGAAAAAGATACCGTTTTCAATAGCAACTAAAAAAATCAAGTACCTAGGAATAAACTTAACCAAAGACGTAAAAGACCTATACAAAGAAAACTATATAACTCGACTAAAAGAAATAGAAGGGGACCTTAAAAGATGGAAAAATATTTTATGTTCATGGATAGGAAGGCTAAATGTCATTAAGATGTCAATTCTACCCAAACTCATGTATAGATTCAATGCAATCCCAATCAAAATTCCAACAACCTACTTTGCAGACTTGGAAAAGCTAGTAATCAAATTTATTTGGAAAGGGAAGATGCCTCGAAGTGCTAAAGATACTCTAAAAAGAAAAACGAAGTGGGAGGACTTACACTCCCTGACTTTGAAGCTTATTATAAAGTCACAGCTGTCAAAACAGCATGGTACTGGCACAAAGACAGACATATTGATCAATGGAATCGAATTGAGAATTCAAAGATAGACCTCCAGATCTATGGCCGACTGATCTTTGATAAGGCCCCCAAAGTCACTGAACTGGGTCATAACGGTCTTTTCAACAAATGGGGCTGGGAGAGTTAGATATCCATATCCAAAAGAATGAAAAAGGACCCCTACCTCACACCCTACACAAAAACTAACTCAAAATGGATCAAAGAATCTCAATATAAAAGACAGTACCATAAAACTCCTAGAAAATAATGTAGGGAAACATCTTCAACACCTTGTATTAGGCGGCCACTTCCTAGACTTTACACCCAAAGCACAAGCAACAAAAGAAAAAATAGATAAATGAAAACTCTTAATCTTAGAATTTTCTGTACTTCAAAGGAATTTGTCAGAAAGGTAGAGGCAGCCAACTCAATGGGAACAAATTTTTGGAAACCATGTATCTGACAGAAGACTGATATCTTGCAGATACGAAGAAATCCTATAACTCAATGACAGTAGTACAGACAGCCCAATTATAAAATGGGCAAAAGATATGAAAAGACAGTTCTCTGAAGAGGAAATACAAATGGCCAAGAAACACATGAAAAAATGTTCAGCTTCACTAGCTATTAGAGAGATGCAAATTAAGACCACAATGAGATACCATCTCACACCGATTAGAATGGCTGCCATTAAACAAACAGGAAACTACAAATGCTGGAGGGGATGTGGAGAAATTGGAACTCTTATTCATTGTTGGTGGGAATGTATAATGGTTCAGCCACTCTGGAAGTCAGTCTGGCAGTTCCTTAGAAAACTAGTTATAGAGTTACCCTTCGATCCAGAGATTGCACGTCTCGGTATATACCTGGGAGATCTGAAAGCAGTGACATGAACAGGTATCTGCATGCCAATGTTCATAGCAGCATTATTCACAATTGCCAAGAAATGGAAACAACCCAAATGTCCTTCAACAAATGAGTGGATAAATAAAATGTGGTATATACACATATACACATGATGGAATACTACGCAGCAGTTAAGAAGGAACGATGTCATGAAACATATGACAACATGGATGAACCTTGAAGACATAATGTTGAGTGAAATAAGCCAGGCACAAAAAGAGAAATAGTATATGCTACCACTAATGTGAACATTGACGAATGTAAAACAAATGGTTTCTAATGTAGAATGTAGGGGAACTAGTGATAGAGAGCAATTAAGGAAAGGGCAATGATAATAAAATAAGAACAGATAAGCTATTGTGGGTAAATTTAACATTCTGGGAATGCCCAGGAATGACTATGGTCTGTTAATTTCTGAAGGGTATAGTAAGAATAAGTTCACAGAAATGTTGCTATATTAGGTTACTTTCTTGGGGTAGAGTATGAACATTTCCAACATGTAAAGTACTTTCCAACATAAAGTAGTTATCTCAGGTTAGCTGTCTTTTTCTTACTCCCTTGTTATGGTCTGTTTGAAATGTTCTTTTATTATGCTTTTTTAAATTTTTTTATTTTTTTTATTTTTTTACAGTTGATTTAAAAAAAAAGAATTAAAAAAAAAAAAAAACAAGGGAAAACATATGCAGAGCCCCCCCTGAGGAGCTGGTGGAGAATGCAGGGGTATTGGGCTGCCCCACTTCGATGGTTGCTAATGTGCTCACAGACATAGGGGACTGGTGGTTTGATGGGCTGAGCCTTCTACCACAGGACTTGCCCTTGGGAAAACTGTTGCTGCAAAGGGGAGGCTAGACCTTCGTGTAATTGTGCCTAAGAGCCTCCTCCCGAATACCTCTTTGTTGCTCAGATGTGGCCCTCTCTCTCTAGCTAAGCCGACTTGGCAGGTGAAATCACTGCCCTCCCCCCTACGTGGGATCAGACACCTAGCGGACTGAATATCCCTGGCAATGTGGAATGTGACTCCAGGGGAGGAATGTAGACCCAGCATCGTGGGATGGAGAACATCTTCTTGCCCAAAGGGGGGAAGTGAAAGGAAATGAAATAAGCTTCAGTGGCAGAGAGATTCCAAAAGGAGCCAAGAGGTCACTCTGGTGGGCACTCTTAAGCACAACACAGACAACCCTTTTTAGGTTCTAATTAATTGAGGTATCTGGAGGTAGATACCTGAAACTATCAAACTACAACCCAGAACCCATGAATCTTGAAGACGATTGCATAAAAATTGTGACAATGGGATTGGGAAAGCCATATGGACCACACTCCCCTTCGTCTAGTTTATGGATGGAAGAGTAGAAAAATGGGGGAAGGAAACAAACAAACAAACAAACAAACAAACAAAGGCACCCAGTGTTCTTTTTTACTTGAATTGCTCTTTTTCACTTTAATTATTATTCTTGTTATTTTTGTGTATGTAGTAATGAAGGTGTCAGGGATTGATTTTGGTGATGAATGCACAACTATGTAACGGTACTGTGAACACTTGGATGTACGATTTGTTTTGTTTGACTCCATGGTATGTGAATATATCTCAATAAAATATATTAAAAAAAAAAAAAACCACCAGAGACTTAGAAAATTCACAAACACCTGGAGGAGGGTAAAAATGAGGGGGAGATGAAAACATTCCCAGATAATCAAAAGGTGAGGGACTTCATCACCAGTAGTTCAGTCCTATAAGAAATGCTAAAGGGAATTGTGTAGGCTGAAAGGAAGGGACACTAAACAACTGACTGAAACCACACGAAGAAATAAGGATTTCCAGTAAAGATCAAAAGGTAAATATAAATACCAATACTACTGTATTTTTGATTTGTAACTCCACTATTTACTTCCTACAGGATCTAAAATACATAAAGTGTAATGAAAAAATCAGTGGTTTTGGACTCAATGTAAAATATGTAATTTTTGACAAGAACTACACAATGGTGGGGGAATGGAGGAGTATAGGGACATAGTTTATGTGTCCTATGGAAGTTAAGTTGGTATCAAAGAAAAACAAGATTGTTATATATTTAAGATGTTAAATTTAAGCCCCACAGTAAATACAAAGAAAGCATCAGAGAATATGATCACAGAGATCAAAAGTAGAGTATGGGTTATGAGAAGTGGGGAAAGGGGCAATGGGGAGTTAATAAGAAATGAGTGTAGGGTTTCTGTTTGGGGTGAGGGGAAGTTTCCAGTAATGGATGGTGGGAAGGTGATGGCATTGCAGCATTGTGAATGTGATTAATCCCACTGGTGGAATGCTTGGGAAGGGTTTAAATGGGAAGATTTATGCTGTACATATGTTTCCACAATTGAAAAAAAAAAAAAAAAAAAAAAAAACAGTCTAAATAGATAATGACAATTAAATGCCAAGGATGATCCTGGATGGGATCTGAGGAGGGGAGGCTCAAAGGGACACAGTTGGGACATAGGAAAAAAATGAAACATAGAATGTAAGCTTTGTATCAGTGTTGAATTTCTAGAACTTCTTAGCTGCACTTAATGTGATTGCATAAATGAATGTTCTTGTTCATGGGATATGTATATATGAGTTACATTGTTTGTTCAAGGATGTGTGCAGCTTGCTCTCATATGTTCAGAAGACAGAGCAATAGATGATGAGGGATGATAGATAGGGAGGGAGGCAGGGAAAGAAAGAAATGGTGGCGTGACAGGATATTAAAGGTGGTGGATCAGGGTATGGGGGGCAGGGGGGTCGGGGTATGCTGGAGTTCTGTGTATGGGGTTTGTATTGTTTTTGCAACTGTTCCTGTAAGTTTGAATTTATTTCAAGATAAAATTCAACCAAAAAAAAAAAATAGGGGAATATGGCTTGGGAATGGTTTCTACTAGAAAATTTTAGGAAGTTTTTTTTATCTTACCTAAAGATATGTCAAAAAATCTGTTTCAAAATTCAGCTGAATTAATATAAGACCATTGCTCAGACAGCAAGTAAGAAGTGTAGGTAGTATAAAGAAGCAGAGATTACAAAATTAACAGACTTAAATGACTCAAGTATTAATTCCCAATGATGACAAGAAGAAGAGAAAATTGTAGTGCCAGAAATAAGCCATCACACACATGCTCACATAAATGAAACAGGGCACAAGTTTTAGGGACCCTGAAAACCATGGAAAGGGAAGTTGTATTTGTTAATTTTTAGTATTCTTAGAAATTTACAAAAACTAACCCTCTAATTTTTGTTCTTTTCCTCTCTGGCAGGGTTTTATTCCTGAAGATAATAGCAATTGGAAAAATTCTAATAGATATTCACGTAATGACTCCTTATTCCTGTCTATGCACTTTTATTCATATTGGTTGCCCCTGCCTAGGATGCCTTTGGAACAGCTGTCATCTTCCTAATGCCACGTCCCCACCAATCCTCTAACTACAAGTCTAGTGCCTTTTCCTCTTCTTCCTCATGGAGTGGCCGACATGGACGTGTTTATGGTACTAACGCTGTCCCTAAACTTCTAAACAGAAATAATCTCTCCTGTTCCGAAATAACTTACGACACTTATGATATTCCACTTGGTAACCGAATTATTTGTATACATGGTTTATCTCTTGTACCAGATTATAAGCTTTTGGTGGGCCAGAACCCAGAGATCCCAGAGTAGCTACTGTGGGTGTAATTGGTAGGTATACTGGGTAGGAGAAAAAAATGAGAAGAGGAATGGAGAAGGGAAAAGAGGAGAGGGGCAAAGAGAAGGGGGAAAAAGAGAGGGTCCATAAAGTAATGGAAGGCAGTTTAGTGCAGAATTACCCCGGGGGGCCATTCTGGGTCTATTTGTGGTTTCATATATCCCAAAGACACAAATAGCTATGACATGACCCCAGGGTTCCTGGGAATTCAGCCTTGGGTTACTATGGATTCAAAATAAGGAACATAAACCTGTCTATGAAAATAGGTCTCCTTTTTTGGCATTGGGGAAAGGACAAAGGATTGGGGGAATGTTAACAATTTAAAGTAGACACTCTCCACCTTTATCCATAAGAAACACAAAGAACATCTTCAAGTCTTAAAATGATGTGTGTGTAACTAAATAAATGGACTTTTAAACTAATAGTAAGATTACATCATTGGATTGTGCTTTAATCTTTTCAAACAGCCAGGGGGGAAAAATAATGCTTTTTAATATCACTGTGATCCTTCTTCCCTGCATGTTTTCTACTGACATATAAACACATACCATCCTCCTCAGGCAACTCCTCTGGATTAAGTTCTACCAATTCAAAGCCATGCTTAATGCACCATTCTTGAGCTTTTTGCCGGTTTACACCTAAAACAATATGCAAGAATCTTTATAAATAAAAATAAAACAAAACATGCATACCCCTGCCATACTCTCCACAAATCTCAATTTATTTCCCTTAATGTCAATGTTATTCAAAGGCATCTAATGCAAATACTGGAAGATTCTGAAGAGAAATAACTGGAAATATTTTGGTACACTAATAGTCTTCAGCACATGATACCATGATACATATTATTCTAAGTCAAGGAAATGAATATACTCTGTTTTCCAAGGAATGGTAAACATACCTATCCATTACTGTTCTACCTGAGTGCCTTACCATTTTCCGACACTCTATCACAGACCAAGATCATCACCTCAGGTAACCATGCTTCTGCCAGTGGAAGCCATGAGGAGACACTATCAAGACCAGATTTCTAGAGGGATAAAAAACAAATACATGAACAAACAAAAACAGGAAACAAACAAAAAAAAAGACATTAAGAGGAGAACCCACAGGAAATATAGGGGTGGGGAGGAGGTAAGAACGTGCAAGATAACTTCTTATTCAAGGATCCACGAAAAACAGTCTTACCTGCGTGCTGTCAAAGTATACCACAAACGCTTGGACAGACTCTGCAATCTCTGCAGTGATGAGAAATTTGTTTGGCACCACACATAGACTGATATCTGCTGAATAGTACTTATTATCAATAGTCCAGGGATAAAATCTCACAGCATCAGTGGAAGTCACTTCTGAAATAAGATCTTCTGTTCCAAGGATATCTAAATAAATGATACAAAATTACCATGAAAAGTGCAAAACCAATATAAATTGGTCAATTTTCCCAATAAGATACTAAATTAAATCTGGCACTTTGGTTACTTCCCTTTATGCAAGGATTTCAAAGGGCCTTGCATTTATTAGGGTATTTTCTTCTCTGATCATTTGATTATAAGAGTAAAGGTGACATATTTAAGTCATTGGCTTTCTTCTTTAATGTCACAAAAATTATTGTGGCTTCATCACATAGTAATAGAGAACAAAACAGTCATTTGACCAAATACCTAGAAAAGAGCAAGTAGGAGAGAAAGAATGACAGCTGTATTTACTTTATTGCTTATGTACTTTATGGAAGATGGAAGATTTTAAGAATCTTCAAGAATTTGTAACTATTTTGTACTTACTGCAAACTAAAAGGAAGATTGGATTAAGGCTAAAACATTAACAAAATAGAGAAGCTACACATATTCCTTGGGCCAAATGCTTATACATTAATTCAACTAATGAAATAAAAGAACAGAAACTGATAAATGACCCCAATTCCACTTAAATTCAGACTTGTTTCCATTCCTTGAAAACAAACACAAATTCTTGTTTGCTGAAGGCACCTCTGGAAAAATTTAAATGTATAATAGCCAATCAAGCAAATCAAAGGTTTTAGAATGTAACTAAATATTCTTTCAGAATTCGCTATACAGCATGAGCATAACTCACAGGTAATTTCTTCTAGTAAAAGCAAGTCGATGATGAACAAATAGATATACATGTGGTCATGGTAACACTGAAACATTTTGCTTCTGCAATGTCATGTGATACTTAGAATAGGAAGAGACTTTACAACTTTTTCTAACTGTGGGGACCCAGGGTCCAGGCCCCCTTCCCCTCCACAGTGATTTCACATAGTCACTTACTTGACTAGGACAGACATTTAAAGTCATCAGACCTCCCCAGGGGAGGAAAAAATGTATAGTAAACTAAGCACTGAAACTCCTCTCCCCTGATACCTGCTGATAACAAATCTCCACATCCTTGCGTCACAAGACCGCCAGAAACTCTGTTCTCACACCCTTCTTGTCTTCACCTTTATAAACCACCCCCTGGCACCCTCTGCTTTTGTAGAGAGCTAGCTTCCATCTTTCCCGGCCCGCCACCACCATGGAACAAATCATCTCCTGTAAGTAAGTCCTATGAAACTCATGTCTAACTCCATGCCTGGCATGTTCTTGGTCCTCAGACTAAGCTGGGTTGTGACACTAACTCAAACTCCACCTCTCACACCCATACCCCACAACCTCCATGTTACACAGATGTGGAACATGAGGTTAGAGAAGTAAAATGACACGGCACTTATTGAGTAAAAATATTAGAAGAACATACTGAAAAATGGCCACAAACTCCTTTTCAATGCATTCTAACATGAATATATAAAATATTCTTCAAACTAACAATTAGCAGGACACTGAAAACTAGAAGTTAAAATTTAAATTCCAGACCTAAGATTAAGTATTTGGAAAACTGCCATAGTTTTTGCTCAACATAAAAACAGGGAAATTATGTGATCCAGAAGACTGCTAGGAATAATGTATAACAATATACGAAGTATTCGTGTGTGTGTGTGTGTGTGTGTGTGTGTGTATGCATGCAAGTGTGTATTCTTTTCATTGGTAAAGTTTTCTCATGTGGTTATTATGAAGGATTCGTCTTCTGAAAAATGAGAAGCACTTTTTAATGAAAAAAGCCTTTTTAATGAAAAATATTAAATTTAAAATAAATTTAAGCCTTTACTTTTGATACAAGGCACAAAATGAAACTTTTTAAAAAAATTTTCACCAAAACCAGAATTTTTTCTCAAATTACTCTGCACCAATATTCAAAAAACAGAGTTTATCCTGTTTCTTTCAGAAATCAACAGTTCTTTCTGTTTAATTTCTACCTAAAGTCATAATCTTTTAGTGTCAATCAATTCTACAGCAACCAGCTGCAATGTCCTTCATGGAGTATAATGACAAGTTCAGGTGAGAAAAAAGCAGAAAGAATAGAGGAGTTATTAAAATCAAAGATTGTTTTCACGTAAATGTCTCAGAGGAAAAACTCCTAAATCAAAGCCTACATTGAATTCAAAGCTAATTTTCCAAACTTCGAGCAGGTGGCATAGCAATATGTGGCTATGTTTCTAAGAGCTGAATACTGCAAAGCCAACAAACATACACAATAGACCAATAAAAATGCATATGGAAAAAGGCAAACTAAACTGAGGAGGATAGCAAAAAAATGTATAAATTGATTTTTTAAAGAGTGGGAGGAGCCACCATATGGAATCAGTCTTCATTTCATGGGTAATTTTTTTAAACAATGAATTCACTTTTTTTCTTAAAGGGGGAAGTACAAAGAGTAAAAATAATGAATTCACTATTTTTAAAGGGACAAAATACACGGAACATGGGACTAACACTCCCACAATTTTCGCATTCAGTTCTTGAGATTTTCTGAACTAGCTGTATAGTTAAAAACACTATGCTTTTTTCAAATTAGTGTCTTCAACTAACAAAAAAATGAAGTCAATTAAAATGTCATATACTTACCAACTGCAATTTAAAATATTTGGGTCCATTAAGGATAGTTCATTTTATTAATTACTGTTTAAAATACAAGAGAACAAACCGATGTTTGTTATTCAGAGCTCTTAAAACTTCAATTTTAAGCTGTCTTTGATACTTAATTTAAATATTTACTTAACACAGAAAGAAGCTATTTCTCCTTCTAAAACTAGATGAGAATAGAATCAACAAATTTGGAAAATGAGTTTCACATTTCAATTGTTTTAGTAGCTGTTTTGTTTTTTTTCCTTCTCTGCTGCCTAAAACAAGCTGATAGCTCAATTTACTTATCAGATATTTTAACATTCTACGTTTAATCAGGTACTTTGAGCAAGGCTGCATATGGACTATATTATCACATCTGTTGCCTATTAGAATTAAGGCGAGAGTAGTGAAGACTACTATCTCATTCTATTTCCTTTTCAATATCATAATGTAGAGTTTAATTTTAAAAATGTAAATGTCTACATTAAATATAGCTTTTCTCTATCTTTTTCTCCTTTATCTTCTTAATTTAACATCAAATTTATTCTTTTCCAAAAAAAAAAAAAAAAATCAAACATTCGTACATATGGTTTAGAGTTTCTAAAGATCAGTTAGTACAATTCACTCATTTCACAGATGAGGGCCAGGACAAAATGCTATTTGCCTAATAGTAGCAGAGCCTAAAATGGAATTCAGGTCACTAGCTTTCCCCTTATATGTTACAGTTTGCAGCATCTGAACTAGATCACAGTCAAGTGTAATGATTATAAGCCAAAACTGACCTATGGGTCTAAAGTATCCTCAGCCCTTTGATAAATACCAAAAATAGTAGCTAGAACCAGGGTACCAGAAGATATGATCCAGCAGCACAATTACCCACAGAAAACTGTCTTTGGATTTGGGGTATTAATATTCTAAAAGTAAGACATAGTGATCTTCAGAGTTTTCTGACAGACTTCCTAGAAAAAGGTAGAATGGTCTCCCTTCCTTGTCCTCCAGGAAACTAAGTTTTGATGTGGTCCACCCTGATATACACAGATAAGGTCAAGAGCAGCTTCACCGTCCTCCTGGTAGAAGCCAGTCTGTCTCATTCACACTGCTGGCAGCCACCTGGGGGAGCTGTAATACACCATTTTTAAAGGGTGATTACTTGCCAGGTCTGTTACTAAAAACTTGATTTTATAGCTTAATATAGTTAATCTATAGTGCTTTCAGATGAGAAGCTAAATGTTAACCCAGTTCCAATAGAAGTAAAACCTTTTATTCAGTTTGGATGCAAATATAAACTCTTTCCCTGTCTAAGAAGAAGCTGTTTTACAGAGTGATCAATTCTCTAGCAATTCCTATTTCCCCTATGATTACACAGGCCAAAGTACCGAAGAAGAAAAAAAAAAAAAACAGGTTCAACAGAATTGAAGAAAGCTGTATGTCAAGGTAGCACTTTAGTTCAGTAACCCAACATCTCCCTCTTCCTTCTGCCCTGCTTTGATTGCTCCCTGGTATTCTAATGCTCCTTCATTCAGAAAGTATAAATTAGGTAAGCAATCAAGTGAAAGAAAGGCACCTAGTTTTCTATGGATCATAATCAATAAGAGGTGATACTTATTTTAGCATGCATCAGGAAGCAGTCATTTTCATACACAAATGTCCATTTTCTCATAGACATACACATCTTTTCTGGCTGGGTTGGATAGCTGCTGTGAAGGTAAGCTAATGTTATGTGTATGGATTCACAACAATATACAAGTGAATATACATGTATATAATAAATAATAATATATTTATTATATTTATTTATTTCCCTTACCCCTTCACCTATCCACCCCAGCCAAAAAAGATAAAATAAGTGCATTGATACTACATTGGATTACTCATTTCTCCTTCAGTAGTAGGATAATTAAGGACACTTAACACCAGTAGAATTAATGCATATTTAATCATGACGTTCTTTGTGAAGATAAGTGCTTCCACGGTTAAATCATATTATCCATGCCCTGAGGGAAGTGACAGCTGCCACCTCAAGTCAAGATGACCCTTCCCAGAACTGGCACTCTTCTGAGAATGCAGTTGGTTTTATTTTTCCTCATAGAACTGAAACTATCCTTTACAGCCAGGCATCATAACCTTCCACTTCAGATACAAATGGCTTTCAGCAACCCACTCTACTGGGGACTCAAAGTTCCTCTCCCTTTCCTTTGTGATGGCAATCCTAACCAGAATGGAAAAGACACGTATAATGGCAACAGAGACCTGGGGTCAAACAGACCTGCTTTTGATTGCTGGCCTCTGTGAAAACCTGGGCCTATTAGCTCATTTTCCACACCTGCAAACGGGGACAAAAACACTCCTCCAATTGTTTTTTTGAAGATTAAATGAAACGACATATAAGAGCGAGCAGAATAGACCCTCAGTGGAGGTTCATTTCCTGCCTCACAGCTCATTTTTTTGTATATGTGACAGTACTCCTGATAAGAGGTGAGTTAGAGAAACAGTGAGGAGCCTTAGTAAGAAACAGCACAACCAGGGAATAATAATCACCTCCTTTAAGCTGCTCTCACCCCTCCCCTTCATCCCTTACCACCCCCAAAAAATGCCTTCCCAAATTTTTCTTTTCCATTGTTAAGGCAAATACTGAGACAAGAGAAAGAAATTAGGAAAATTAAAGGCAGCAGAGTCAGACATCAGCTGAAGGGGAAAGTAGCCATTATGAAGGAAGAGAATTGAACAAAACGTGATTTGGGAAGAAATACCAAACTCAGAGCTTTCATTAACCACCAAGGAAAGGCAAAGAAGGAACTTTAAAAATCTTAATGGATCCATCTAGTTGCAACCACTTACAATTCCATATCCACAGTTTCATTAGTATGTCATACAGGTGGGTGTTACTCTGTCAAATACATCGTAGCAATTAGAAACAGATTACTCCCCGAGGACTAGAGGACTAGAAGAGCTCATAATGCCACAATGTAAAGAACCTTTGTAGCCTGCCTGTCATTTAAAAGTTAAAACTGCAGTGTATAGTTGGGACATTACACACAAATACTGGGAAATTCATATCTGTGATTTCCTGAGTAACCATAACCCAGAATCCTGGGGCAAGTATACGCAGTATACGCAATATTTGTTTCAGTCTATATGATAGATAAATCACTAGACCAGTATTAAGTTGCGGAAGAAAAAATAACTGGATTGAGTTAAAGCAACAGGAGAGAGATTCTGGTTTGCTTAGAACACTTAATTACCTTTCCCTCACACACCTGTCTCTCTGGTCAGGTCACACTCTAAATTCATATATCCACATCTTCATGGGCTTTCTGTATCAGAGTGGAAAACTTACAAGTTGAAGCAGAGGAAATCCAACCCAGTCTCCTTTTCCCTTTTCTCAAGTTTACTTTCCCCAAGTAGCCACCTGGAATTGGTCATCACAGCTTAGTCAAAATAATTAGTGGGGGTGGGGGTGGGGCAAGGAGGGGAAGGATGGTCTCTACCTGCTCTTAGAAGACCTCACAATGCAGTGAGAGACAAACATGCATACAAGAACATAAAGAAGCTGGGGAAAAGGGGAGAGAGGATTTGGAGGAGTGTTTAATGAGGGCCAATTAGGAACATCAGTCTCTAAGTTCGACAGGTTGCACAGAAAGACCACTTTACCTAGCCCACTGGCACAGATGATGGAAATTATTACCCATGTTTTCTGGGAAAAGGAGACTTCTTTGACATCAATTACCATTACTTATTTATTCAAAATCACAATTCAAGATATAAACCTGAAGCAGTAACAATGTTAAATTATTCTGAAAAAAGGTAAATATGTCCATAAAGAATTTTCCAATACAGAGTAAGTTTAAGGAAGAACATTTACTCTGTAGTTCCTATATCCAAATACTGAAAATAAGATTGGTCCATTGGAAAGTGTCATAAAGCTAACAGATCCCATGTCTCCACACGGAAAAGGTCCTTAAGAAGGGTAAAATCACCACTGGGCAACACAGTCAAAAGATCAAAGAAAAAGAAAATAATTGATAAATCGGCTTCATTAAAATTAAAAACTTTTGCATTTCAAGAGACACCATCAAGAAAGTTGAGAGACAAGATAGAATGGGAGAAAACACTTGCAAATTAGATATTCAAAAAGGGACCTATATCCAGAATATATAAAGTATTCTTACAACCCAATAAAAAAGAAAATAACCCAATTTTTTAATGGCCAAAATATCTGAGTAAACATTTCACCAAAGATACACAAATGGTCAATATTCACATGAAAAGACTCTCAGCATTATTAATCATTAAGGGTGTGAAAATCAAAATCACCAGATACTACTTTACACCCACTAGAATGGCTATAAAAAAAAAAAGTAATAAAAAGTGTTGTCAAAGATGTGGAGAAATTGGAACCCTCAAAACATTGCCAATGGGAATGTAAAACAGTATACATAAGAAAACAGTTTGGCAGTTTTTTAAAATATTAAACATAAATTTACCATATGACCAAGCAATTCCACTCCTAGGTATGTAGCCAGGAGAAATGAAAATACATGTCCATACAAAAAGTTGTACAGGAATGTTCATAGCAGCATTATTCATAAAAGTCAAAACATGGAAACAACTTAAAGGTCTATCAACCGATGAAAGGATAAATAAAATGTGGTATATACATACAATGGAAAACAAAGTATTGATACATGCTACAACACAGACATTATGCTAAATGAAAGAAGCCAGAACAAAAGACCACATACTATATGATTCTATGTATATGGAACGTCCAGAAAAGGCAAATCTATAGAAACAGAAAATAGACTTGTGGGTTGCCTAGAGTTGGGGGATAGGAATGGGGAATGACTGCAAATAGACACAATGTTTCCTTCTGGGGTGATGGAAATGTTCTAAAATCAGATTGTGGTGATGGTCATTCAACTCTGTGAATATATTAAAAACAACTGACTTGTATGTACACTTAAAATAGGTGGATTTTTTGGTGTTTAAATTATATCTCAATAAAGCTGCTACCAAAAGTAATCATGGAAGCTAGAAGATAATCCCTTCCTTATACTCAAGAGATAAGCGACTGAGGCACATAATGTTAGGGTAACAGATGGCATATATTGAGAGTAAATATCTATGGAATGAAAGTTAACTTGCTCAAAGTCAGCTAGCAAGAGGGTAGAATTCAGTGCTAAATCCACAAAATTTTCTCCTCCACAAAAATCCCAAACAACCCTGAAAGAAATCAGACAGAAAAGGCAACTCTCTTCTGTCAGCATCTCACTGCTGTTTATTACCAAACTATCACATTTTCCTGTCTTGTGCATACTGATTTTGATCCAAGCATGATACTGCTTTTCTCCACCTCTGTGCAGAACCAGTCTTCAGGCCTGTGTGGAAAATTAAACCCTAAAGAGGTTATTTGTTATTAAACCTAAAATGTCATAAAGGTTCTTGAAGAGTTTCACAACCGTCCTCATCTGTCTTTACGTATCCAGGAAGCAAGACTGATGTAAATTATTATTAGAGATGTGTTTGTGGTATATATAGATTATCATATAGATTATCATTTTTGCAGACAAATTAAAAACAACTTTAACCTTTTAAATAAATGGTTTTATATCAGATTTCATTATTTACTGAGTGCCATTATTTGTTAAGGAGTTATACAGGGCAAAAGGTGGCAAGTTGTTTAAGCTAAATGACCACTGCATACTTTCTAGATGTTTTACTTTTTGCCACAGAAAAAAACAAGCATTGAGAAGGCCCAGAAATAAAGGTTTGTGTCTAGACATGCTCATTGCCTTCCCAGATGACACAATACTCTACGTAAATAAATGTTTTTTTCATGCAATATGATGCATAATACTGTTCTCCACTGGTATTTCTCTTCCTACTCCCCACACACCAAAAAGAAAACCATTTATTGGAAAGACGAAGATCTTTTGATTACATCAATCATTCATAATATTAAAAGATTACAATTTCACACAAAAACTCAAATTCTCTGCACCATAAAATAAGGAAACAAATTAGGCACTGTTAGAGTCACTTTCATTTATTATTCAACTTAACATAGTTCTTCTGTTAAGGCTCCAACTACCATGAAACATATTTTGAGAGCCCTAAAAGTTCTCATTTTAGCAGTAAAATCTACTCTAATCTCTTCTATCCCTACCTCTACCTTGAATACATACAATTTTAAAATATCAATAAGTTCACCATATTTCACAGGTATAGAAAGAATATAACTGAATTTTGGCTCCTTAACTGTTAGGACCCAAGCAACCTTGGGAAATCACATCTTCTCTGAGATTTAATATCTCCTCCACCCCACCCCCGCTCTCTAAACATACAGTGGAATATAAAATAGACATGTTTTGCCCCTTGGGTTGGAGAGAATATCAATTTGTATTTAAACATTCCCTCCTTAGGTTAATGTCTTAATATCCCTTTTTTCAACAAATAATACTCTTAAGCCCTCTTAAGGTTAATTAAAAATTCAAAAATATATTAAGAATCCAGTTTGACATCTGGTATGATAGCATGAGGTGCTCTACTGACCCAATCCCCAGTAAAAATAGTGAAAACTATATTTTAAAAAAAAAGAAAAGAAAAAGATTAAAGCCTCTGGAAATGGTCCTAGAGGGCAAACAGCAAATTGTAATTGAGAACTTAGGATTTAACCAATGATTATGACTACTGAATCACTGTATACATATCCTTTTTTTCTTTCTGGTACATTAGACCTGAAATCTCTGAACCGTGATACAACTGCCCTGATATCTGATAATGATTGTAAAAGCCCTTATCTTGTGCCTTTGTGATTGTAAAGCTGATACTTCCTTTATCATTTTTTTTTTAACTTTAGAAACTTGTAAGGGCAAATGACCTAATGCTAATGGAGGAACTTCAGTCAACCATTAACTGGTTCCAGTAGTTTCACTCATTCACATTTGTAAATTGTTTCTGCCTATACCTGCTACTGAAATAACTCTCTTCCTTAGTGATTACACTTGCTATCAAAATAACACTGTCTCATGCGATTGTGAAAGCCTTGTGGATCACACTCCCTTTATCCAGTGTATGGATGGATGAGCAGAAAAATGGGGACAAAAACTAAATGAAAAATAAGGTGTGTGAGGAGGAATGATTTGGGTGTTCTTTTTTGCTTTTTTTTTTTTTTTTAATTCTTATTTTCACTTTTTCTGGTACAAGGAAAATGTTCAAAAAATAGATTGGGGTGATGAATGCACAACTATATATGCTACTGTGAATAACTGATTGTACACTTTGGATGACTGTACGATATGTGAATATATCTCCTGTTCTAGTTTGCTAATGCTGCCGGAATGCAAAACACCAGAAATGGATTGGCTTTTATAAAGGGGGTTTATTTGGTTACAAAGTTACAGTCTTAAGGCCATAAAGTGTCCAATGTAAGTCATCAACAATCAGGTACCTTCACCAGAGGATGGCCAATGGTGTCCGCAAAACCTTTGTTAGCTGGGAAGGCTCGTGGCTGGCATCTGCTCCAAAGTTCTGGTTTCAAAATGGCTTTCTCCCAGGACGTTCCTCTCTAGGCTGCAGTTCCTCAAAAACGTCACTCTTAGTTGCTCTTGGAGTGTTTGTCCTCTGTTAGCTTCTCTATAGCAAGAGTCTGCTTTCAACAGCCATCTTCAAAATGTGTCTCATCTGCAGCTCCTGTGCTTTCTTCAAAGTGTCCCTCTTGGCTGTAGCTCCTCTTCAAAACTTCACTCACAGCTGCACTGAGTTCCCTCTGTCCATCAGCTCATTTATATGGCTCCAGTGACTCAACTTAGACCCACCCTGAATGGGTGGAGCAACACCTCCAAGAACATTATCCAATCAGAGTCATCACCCACAGCTGGGTGGGGCACATTCCAAAGAAACACTCAAAGAATTACAATCTAATCAACACTGATAACATCTGCCCACACAAGATTACATCAAAAATAATGGCATTTTGGGGACACAATACATTCAAACCAGCGTATCTCCATAAAATTGAATTTAAAAAAAAACACTGTTTCTCTTCCTCTCAGCTTACTACTGCAATTGTAACGACTTCATCTCCCTTTGTTAGAATCTACAAAAACCTTAAACTCCCTGGACTCAGGGAGATAGATTCTTAGGCATCTAGGCCATCTGATCTCCTGCTTTGCACCTAGCAATAAACTCTTTCTTTGAAATCCTGGTGTCTCAGGAATTGGTCATTTGAGCATATCGGGCAGATAATTCACCACCTTTGTCCAGTAACAATTTGGTGACCCAGATGGGACTACAGCCCGAGGCTCTGGAGCCCCGGTAGGACAGAACAGGTGAGCGTGGTAACAGAGATTTATGTGGCCACTGGACTGTATTTAGTCCAGAGGCTTGGCAACAGGTTTTTCTCTGTTCTGTCAGCACTCCAGACCCTCTTGGCACCTTAAAAATCTTCAAAGAGAGAAACTGTTTCCAATTCCAAGTCTGGACATCTGACAGGGTGAGTGGATCATCAAGGTAAAAGTGGATCACGAGGCAGGGGAAGATGGCAGCACAGGGAGGTGTGGAATTTAGTTAGTCCTCTAGAGCAATTAGCAAATAGCCAGAAATTATCTGAACAACTGTTTGGGGGACATCAGTGACCGGACACACATTGTACACTGGTCTGAAATGGGTGGAATGGCCAAGATTTCAGCATAGAACTGTAAGCAAAGCCCCCACAGAGGCAGGCACCCATCCCTAACTGGCACAGAAGGCTGCGATGGAACACATCCGTGTGGAAAAAAGCAGTCTCTACTAGGAACAAGAGAAGGTAGCTCAACCAAGTTCCAAATGCAGTTTCAACTAAAAAATTTGGATAACTGAATATAAGCTATAAGCACAGATAAAACAGGAGCAAGCAAGAAAGGAACCCTGAGATCTCTCCCAGCAGAGAGGAGGTAGGGCTGACAGGAAATAAATAAATAAATAAATAAATAAATAAATAAATAAATAAATAAATTTTATTTTATTTTGGAGGTTTTTGGAGTTGGCTGAGCTCAGAATAAAGGGAAAGGGCTGTGCCTGAAGACAAGGGGCACATAAACCAACTCCAGCTCTTGACTGTTGAAACTTGGGAGCTAGGGATTGGCTCTGAAAAGGGGGTTTCTTTTCCTTTTTCTTTTTCTAAATTATTCTAAGTAGCTCATTGGAGAAAGCCTCAGGCATTTTTCAATTATTAGCACTGACCCAGGCAAGGAAAGGGTTAAGATTGGTCCAAGAGACAAAGTAAGGAATGAAGTGAAGGAGATAATTCCCTAAAGGACATATCTTCCCCAATAAAGGGGGGGTGGGGCAGGGCCCAACTCAAGTGGTGGCCCTCCTTCAGAGAATTCAGACCAAAGGGGCTGAAGAAAAAAAAAAAAAAGTTTAAGCTTGCTTTGTACATCAACCATGCCCCTGGGCAGGGACAGGGTCTGCTGAGAATTAAAGGCACATGACTTTACACTAGTGGGGAGCTGCAGAATGACAAGTGCCACCTGCTGGGCAGGATAGGAAAAGCACAGAGTCTAGAGGCCTCACAGGAAAGTATGACAACCTGCTAGGTCTCATCCTCAGGGAAATTTGATACTGATTACACCCTCTTCCTGTCTGGTCTGGGAAAATCTGGACAGGGTCAATCATATCTGGGTAGACCCTCCTCCTCCACGGGGGAAAAAAAAAAGGTTCCATATAGGCAAGGCAAGAACAAGAATAACAAGAGCTGAAAAATTCTGATCAGTTAAACAGAAGCTATGCCAGAGGTCTAGAATAAGTTGAGCTGAACACCAAAGGACAGAGAACAAAGCCAATCAACAAAAAAAATCCTAAGTAAAAGAGTGAAAATGACCTCTACAATAAACTACTCAAGGAAACCAGATGCCTTCACAACAGCAAAAAATTATGAGTCACATTAGGAAAAATGAGCATATGGCCCAAAGGAACAAACTAACACTTCAAACCAGATACAAGAATTGCAACAACTAATTAAAGATGTACAAACAAACATGCTAAATCAACTCAAAAATCAAATCAACAAGTTGAGGGAAGATATGGCAAAAGACATGAAGGATATAAAGAAGACACTAGATAAACATAAGGAAGAACTCAAAAATTTGAAAAACCAAATGGAAGAACTGATGGGAATGAAAGGCACAATAGAGATGAGAGGTACAGATGAAAAACACAATGGACACTTACAACAGCAGATTTGAAGAGGCAGAAGAAAGAATTACTGAACTAGAGGACAGAACAACTGAAATACTACACACAAAAGAACAGATAGGGAAAAGAATGGAAAAATATAAGCAGGGTCTCAAGGAATTGAATGACAACATGAAGCGCACAAATATACATGTCATGGGTGTCCCAGAAGGAGAAGAGAAAGGAAAAGGGGCAGAAAGAATGAGGGAGGAAATAATCACTGAAAATTTCCCATCTCTTAGGAAACACATAAAATTACAGATCCAAGAAGCACAACATACCCCAAACAGAATAAATCCAAATAGACCTACTCCAAAAAACTTAATCAGATTGTCAGATGTCAAAGACAAAGAGAGAATTCTGAAAGCAGCAAGAGAAAAGTGATCCATCATATACAAGGGAAGCTCGATAAGACTATGTGTGGACTTCTCAACAAAAACCATTGAGGCGAGAAGACAGTGGTATGATATATTTAAGATATTGAAAGAGAAAAACTGTCAACCAAGAATTCTATGTCTGGCAAAACTGAATGAGGGAGAGTTTAAAATATTTTCAGAGAAACAGACAATGAGAAAGTTTGTATACAACGGACCTCCTTTACAAGAAATATGAAAGGGAGTACTACAGGCAGATAGGAAAAGGCAAAGAGAGGTTTGGAGAAAAGTGTAGAAATGAAGACTAACAGTAAGGGTAAAAAGAAGAGAGAGAAAAGTTGTAGGACAGAATAAAGTCATGAAGCATATAACAATGTGGATGAACCCTGAGAACATTATGCTGAGCACAATTAGCCAGAAACCAAGGGACAAATACTGTATGGTTTCATTAATATGAACTAATATTAATGAGTGAACTTTGAGAGTTAAACTGGAGAACACAGGTTATCAGGGGATAGAAAGAGGGTAGAGGTTGGGCATTTGATGCTAAAGGAGTACAGAATGTTCAACAGGACTGATTGTAAAGATCCAGAAATGGATAGCACAATACTACCTGAAAGTAGCACAACTTTTTAAGCACACTAAACAAAGCTTAGTGTACATAGGGTTGGAAGAGGAAGGCCAGGGGCATGTATGACACCAGAAGGAATGATAGAAGATAAGAACTGGGGCTGTATAACTTAACAAAACCTAGCCTGGACATTGATGGTGATTAAATGTACAAATATATATAAGAATTTTTTACATGAAGGAGAACGAATGGATTTCAACATTGCACGGTGCTGAAAATGGGATGGTGTATGGAAAAATACAACCAATATAAATAGAGTGTATAGTTGACAGTAACATTGTAATATACTTCCATGAAATGTAACAAAAGCAATAACAAAAGCTAAATGTCATAAGAGGGGGATATAAGGGAGGGGTATGGGATTCTTGGTGTTACTGTTGTTTCTCCATTTTATTTTATTTTATATTATTTTTATTCATTTTTTTTCTCTTTTCTTTCTTGGTGGAAGAAATGGAAATGTCCTCATACAGATTGTGGTTGTGAATGATTAATTATGTGAGTATACAGGAATCACTGAATGTTTATTTAGGATGGATTGTATGGTGTGTGAATAAAACTTTTAAAAATAAACAGAAAGATACAAGTGCTGGAGAAAATGTGGAGAGAGAGATATACCTATTCACGGTTGGTAGGGAAGTATAATGGTGCAGACCATTTGGAAGGCAGCGTGGTGGTTCCCCAGGAGGTCAAGTATAGGGTTGCCACATGATCCTGCAACCCTGTTATTAGGCTTATACTGGGAAAAACTGAAAGCAGGGATATGAATAGGCATTTGCATGCTGGTGTTTATGGTGGCATATTCACGATTTGCAACCCAAGGAGGTGGACTTAGGGTATATCAACTGATGAACAGAAGGGCAAACTGTGGTGAGGCATGCAACCAGCTGAATGAACCCTGAGGACAGTATGTGGAGTGAAACAAGCCAGAAACAAAAAGACTAATATTATAATGCCTCACTAATATGAACTAAATACAAATGTACAAACAATGAGAACTGAATTTGAGAGCATAGGTTATCAGGGGGAGGTTTACTGTAATGTTCCTAGATTGTAAGCTCTTACAGCAGTCACATCCATTCCTGAGTTGTTATGGTTATTTCAAAATTCTGAGATGCTGGGCTCTTTGTGTATAACCTGGTCATTCTCTGGAAATTCAGGTATTTGTGTGATACCTGAGACTGAGAGCTAGAGTTCTGCAGCTATGAAAGTCAGCATTACCCCATACAGCAACCGTAAAAAAGGCAAAGAGATTAGACTTCAATTACAGATATGAATGAAGCTGATCTAGTTAGGACTAAGGCAAATCAGACTAAAGAGTAAAGGACGATACTGACTACATTTTAAAACTTCAACTTCTGTGAGAGACCAAAGGAAGAGATGACATTTAATACAAAATTTATATTTTCTGTAGCACACTATCTAATTTAACTTGTAAGGTCAGTTTATTCTAACACCATTATTACATGGAACCTTGAATAGGGAGTGAGATCTTGTTAGTTTGTGTTAGGTAAACTCACTGCCTCCCCCATACACAGGACATGACTCTCAGGAGTTTAAATCTCCCTGGCAACATGGGACATGACCCCCCAGGATGAGCCTGGCCTTGACATCATGGGATTGAGAAAGCCTTCCTGGACCAAAAGAGGAAAGAGAAAAGAAACAAAATAAAGTTTCAGTGGCTGAGAGATTTCAAATAGAGTCCAGAGGTTATTCTGGAGGTTATTCTTATACATTAAATAGGTATCCCTTTTTAGTTTTTAGTGTCTTAGAATAGCTAGAGGCAAATAACTGAAGGTGTTGACCTATAATCCAGTAGCCTTGATTCTTGAAGATGATTGTATTACTATAGTTTTCATGGTGTGACTGTGTAATTGTGAAAACTTCATGACTAACACTCCCTGTATCAAGTGTATAGACAGACGAGTAAGAAAATACAGACGAAAAATAAATAAATAACAGGGAGGAATACGGGGGTGCCTGTTTAGATGTATTATGTCCCCCAAAAGCCATGTTCTTTAACGCAATCTTGTGAAAGCTGACATTAATCTTTTGATTGAGTCACATCTCCATGAAAACACTCAATCAACTGTAGGAGAGAACTTTGATTACATTACTTCCATAGACCTATGGACCCCGCCCATTCAGGGTGGGTCTTAATTAAATTACTAGAGTCCTATAAGAGCACTTACAGACAGAACGAGCTCAGAACAGCTGAGACATTTTGGAGAAGGCCATTTTGAAACACAACCCAGGAGCAAAGAACCAGCAGATGGCAGCCACATTCCTTCTCAGCTGAGAGAGGTGTTCTGGACACCACTGGCTGTTCTTTAGTGAATGTATCGTCTTTTTGATGCCTTTGTTTGAATACTCTTATAGCCTTAGAACTGTAACTTTGTAGCCTAATAAATACCCTTTTAAAAACCCAGTCCATTTTTGGTATTTTTGCATAACAGCAGTACTAACAAACCAGAAAAGGGGGTATGGAAGGTTTTGGGTGTTTTATTAAAATTTCTATTATTATTTTTATTTTTTGGAGTAATGAAAATTCAAATTGATTGTGGTGAAGAATGCCCAACCATATGATGATATCATGAACCACTGATTGTACACTTTGGATGATTATCTGGTATGTGAATACATCTCAATAAAATTGCACTTAAAAAAATGTAGACTGGAAAGTAAGTTCGAGTCCCCTAAACCTAGGCTTGAAGGCCTGGGTCTCACTTCCAGAACAATCTCCCTTGTTCTGACCTCTACACCTTTCTGTTTTCTGGGTATGATACTGTATGGGGTTTGAGGCCCTGAACTGAGTTTGTCTGTTGAGTACACTCCTGGAAAATAAGTAATCCAACAATTAACTGACATTCAATAAAATTAAGTATGCCTGTTTAACTGTTAATTGGTGTGTTACCTAGATACGGTAAGTGTTTAATGCTTGTTTATTTTTAATTGATATGTTTGGTCTAGTTATTAATGAGTGTGTACATACATAGCAAGTGTTAAGTGTCTTTTAATTTGTTAGTTGGTGTCTTACTGCATTTGTATTGGTCAAGTATTCCTAAGGTTTACTGATTATGGAAATTCTTTAAAATGGGAACCTTTGGGCTGTATTGAAAAACTGGAAAGATTTTAGTTACAAGACTATGAGAAAAATGATTTATTTCTATAACACAATCTGGCTCAATATGATTTAGAATCAGGAGAAAAATGGCCTGAGAATGGCTCTGTGGAAAGAACACTGTATTATAGTCAGAACTGTTCTGCAAAAGAACAGAAATGAGATGATGTATATTCAATCCTTTATTTGCCCTTCTCAAAAGTATTTCTATTTTTGTTTTTTATGTGACTAATTTTTTGTGTGTGTTTGTCTGCCTGTCCAATGTTTATTCTCATACCTCTGAACGGTAATAGCAAATTAACAAAACAAAACAAAAAATTCTTAAAGGGCTCTATTAGAATTGCTTAAAGATAAGTAAGCATTTTATATATAAATCAGTACCCCTAGAGTTCCAGAGGGGGAGAAAAGAAAAAACCTAGGCAGCAGGGTTCAAAGCTTTAGTTTTTGTATTTACTGTAAACAAACCTGGACATTAGAAACTGCCCCTTGAATTTCCCTAGGGCAACAGAGGGCTAGCAGAAAAGCTGCCTCCAGGAAAAGGCATAGACGTTTTCCAGCTGTCTGGGTCACAGCTTTAAGTGAAACAGATCTAATAATTGGAAAAAAAATAAAAGAAGGGCGTAGGAACTCTCATCCCTCTGCCCTAATTTAAAAGTTTTAAAACCAAATTCAACAGCCCAGGTCTCATTTTTTTTCTGTCTCACTTTTCTCTGCCTCTTCCTCCAGGGCCTAACCACCTAAGGCAGGTAAGAGGGAAGGGCTGGGTAGAGAAAGATGGGGAAGGCGTAGTTTAAAATTCTTTCTACTAGACCTAGAGATTAGAAACAGGCATAGAAGAAATGCTATGGAACAGGCCATGTTTGTTAAAATTATTTTTTCCCAATAATACTTTTACAACAGTAACCATAGTAATCAGATCATTATTAAAATATAAATAGCCTTGGGACAGGAGTAATTGAATAAAAGCTAATTGCCAAATTTCAATAAGTAAAATGAAAGGTCCTTGAGAACTATAGAAAAGTTTTTCTGGATTTAGGTTTGGGACAAATTAAACAATTGCAGTATATTTCCAGAGCTTGATAGTCAATGTACTTTTAAGGTTATTCATAATTTTAAGATATTATGAAAACGAGTTTCTTTTTAACCTCCAAAAGAAGGAGAAAACAAATACAGCTGCAAAAGTTGCAGTGACCAAGTTTAGTGACCTTATTTACCTGGATTTCAAAGAATCCGGTTTCTTAACTACTTTGCCATTTGTTACCCCAGTATGTGGAAGAATTTAGATTTTTAGTGGCTTTGTTAATGTCAGTCAGTACATAATCAGGTTAGTAAGTGCTGTCATAAATGGGGGAAACATAATTCTTCAAATCAAAAGGATAGATATCGTACTTTACCACTTCTATGAACTCCCTGAACAATATAAAATCAATGTCTTATAATGTAGAATATTCGGGACCTAGTGATAGACAGAAGCTAGTGAAGGGGAAATGATAATCTAGTATGTTCAGTTATGTTAATGATGGTGAATTCAAAGGTACGGGAATGGACAGGGTAATACCTGTTTGTTAAAGGGATGATAAGTATCAGAGCTGTACTGAAGGCAAATAGGATTGAAAGGGGTTGTTTAAAGGCATGTATCCCACAGATCAGCACTGCAAATATAGATGCTTGCATGATATGCTTCTAAGGTATGACACTAGTACAGACAGTTGATAAAAGAAAGGTATAGGGAAAAATTCTACCTATTTCATACTAGGGACTATAGTACCACACAAATACTAGGGACAAATAATTAAGGGCTGAAAAGAGCTATGAGGTATGTTGGTTTAAAAAAAAAAAAAAGAAAAAAAAAACGCAGATAAAGAATGTCCTAAGGGAAGATCTCATAAAAGAAATGACACTTGTAAGACCTTTGAATAGAAAGTAGCATTTGAATAAGTGGAGATCTAGTTTTTCTTAGGAGCCATAACTTACTTTTGTGAACTAACATATTCTTCATAATATTTAATACTTAGGAATAATGCTGAAAAAACTTGAGTTCTTTCTGGATGTAAATCCCTTAATTATTGAAGAATTGATTATATTTCAAACATGGGTTCTTCTGACTTTTGAAGGTAGTGCTGGATTGGACTGAGAAATTTTAGGCATATTGTGAAGTAAGCATTTGTGTGTTGTAAGTATAAAGCATACAAATAACCTGGCTGTGTTCCAAACCCAAGCATAAATTTCTTCTTCCATTATTTTGTAGTATCTCTGTCTCTTCCCTCCTTCATGAATACTGTCATTGGAAGGTAGTATATATATGTTCAAAAAGCTTTGTAAATCTGTTAACAGATTTATTTCTAATTGAATGCAGGATGGATAAATAAAGACGATAGGGGGGATGGATAGAATTTTTATTATTTTCCATACTAAGATGATCACATTTTTTATTAAAGTGAATTTTGTTGCTGTTGTAAGAAGTTTGTGAAAGTGAATTTTGTTTATATCTGATTACAAGCCCTGAATGGATATGGAAAGTTGTAGAAAGTTTAAGAAAGTGACTTTTGTTTGTTGTAGTCACTGCTGACTACAAGCCCTGTGGGAGCTCAGGGCCCTCCCCAAGTGCCTTGAAGCTTGTGCACACAGCAGATTGCTTGACCTAGGACAGCTAAGGTTTGACCTACTCTCCTTGTAGGATCAGGCCTCCAGCAGCACGAAATATAATCCATAGCTTATCTCCCTCCTGAAACTACCTCCTCCCTGAAACTCCCTTAGCCACTATTATCTACAAAATATTCTATAATCCTCCCTTCCTCCCTATTGACTACACTTGATCCCTCTCACTCCCCCCACTTCATACCCATTTTCATATCTTTGCCCTAACCCTTATAAACCACTCCCTGACACCTCCTACTTTTGCGGAGTGTCTTCACATTGAGCTCAGAATCTGCTGCCATTCAGAGCAGCTCCTGAATCCAGGCAATGCTCCTGAATCTAGGCAATGTGACCAATTTCCATTTCCTTATAAGTAGGCCTGAATAAAAAGTTCATGCCTCTGAACATGCTCAGAGTGTTCTTTGGCCTCTTGGCAGCAAAGGCCCACTTGGGCCGTGACAAGCCCTGAACAGACATGGAAAGTTGTAGAAGGTTTGAGAAAGTGAATATTGTTTGTTGTAGTCATTGCTTACTACAAACCCTAACTGAACATGGAAAGTTGCAGAAGGTTTATAAAAGTGAATTCTGTCATAGTCAATGCTGACCAAAAATTTGATAAGCCCTGCTTATAATATTTAAAAAAAAAAAACAAAAACCAGTCATATACATCTTGAAAGCTATTACACATGTCCAGGGCAAGAAAGGCTCAGAGAGACCTGAGAAGAACTAAATTGTTAACCATGAGCTGTTCTACAGGTTCACTATAAACTGGACTAATCACTGAAGAAGACTCTCAATGCATAACCAATCTACGCTAAAACCTTCAGTAAGAAGAAGAATCTGATCTCCAGAATTATCACATCAAAATACTCAAATACCCAGACTTCAACAAACGATAAAAGATAAAAAGAATTGGCTCATTCAAAGGGACAAATAAAACAACAGCAGAAGCACAGACACTTGAACAATTAATTAAATATGTTGTCAACTCTACTAAAGAGGTTAAATGAGCTAAAGGAAAATGTGATCCTAGAACTAATGAAAATCAAGAAAATGATGTATAAACAAAAGGAGGAATTAGAAGTTATACAAAGAAATCAAACAGAACTTTTGGAGATGAAAAACACAATAACGGAGATTTAAAATACACTACAGGCATTCAACAGCAGATCTGAGCAGGCAGAAGAAAGAATGAGCAAACTCAAAGAAGCGATAATTGAAAGCATTCAATCTGAAGAGCAGATACAAAAAAGAATGAACAAAATTAGCAGAGCCTAAGGCACCTGTGGGACAATATGAAGCATAACAACATAAACATTATGGGAGTCCCAAAAAGAAAAAAGAAAGAGAAAGGAACAGAAAGAATATATGAATAAGTAATGGCTGAACACTTCCCAAAATTGACAAAAGACATGACTATACACATCCAAGAAGCCAAATGAATTCTAAACAAGATAAACCCAAATAGATCTACTCCAAGATATATCACAACCAAAAGTCAAATGCCAAAGATAAAGAGAATCCTGAAAACAGCAAAGGAGAAGCAACTCATCACATACAAGGGAACCTCAATAAGATTAAGTACTGATTTCTCATCAGAAACTATGGAGGCAAGAAGGCAGTGGGACAACATATTTAAAGTATCAAAAGAGAAATTGCCAGCCAAAAACTCTGTATCTGGAAAAACTGTCCTTCAAGAATGAGAGAATTTAAGACATTCCCAGACAAATAAAAGGAGTTTGTCACCCCAGACTTGTCCTATAAGAAATGCTAAAGGGAATAATATCTCAGGTTGAAAGGAAAGGACATAGTAGCCGAAACTGTATGAAGAAATAAAGAGCTCTGGTAAAGGTAACTTTGTGGGTAACTACAAATACCAATGTTATTGTATTCCTGGCATGTAACTCAACTTTTTACTTCTTACAAGATTTAGAATAAAATAGCAAAAGAAATAAACATATTTCTATGTTATGGGCACACAAAATATAAAGAAGCAATGTGAACAAAACAACATAAAGGGGTAACGGGGTGGTATAGAATCAGAGACTTCATATGCTATTGAAGTCAAATCACTATCATTTCAAACGAGTTTGTTACTGATTTAGGATGTTAAATATAAACCATGGTAACCACAGAGAAAGCATTTAAAACATACACAGAAATGAAGATAAGAAGGGGATCGATCTGTTTCACTACAAAAGAACAACTATACACAGAAGAAGGATGCATTGGAGGAAATGAGGGACAAAAACGGTGTAAGACTTACAAAAAAAAAAACAAAAAACAAAACAAAGAACAAAATGGCTATAGTAAGTCCTGCCTTATCAGTAATAATTCTGAATGTAAATGTACTAAACTTTCTGGGGTGGTTTGAAGCTGGCATGAACCCCAGAAAAACATGCTCTTAAATTTAATCCATTCCTGTGGATGTGGACCCACTGTAAGTAGGACCTTTTAATGAGGCTACTTCAGTTAAGGTGTGACTCACCTCTATCAGAATGGGCCTTAATCTTCTTACAGGAGTCCTTTATAAGAGAATTAAATTCAGACAAAGAAAAAGCCCAGGAAGCAAGAAGCTGAAATCAACGAAGCTGGAAGAGAAGGGAGAAATCAGTAGATGCTACCACATGCCTTGCTATGTGGCAGAGGAGCCAAGGATCACTGGCAGCCAGTCTTAAAGAAGAAAGCAACGCCCTGATGATGTCTTGATTTGGACATTTTCCCAGCCTCAAAACTGTAAGCTTGTAAATTCCCATTGTTTAAGCCAAGCCATTTCATGTTATTTGCTGGAGCAGCATAGGAAACTAAAACACTCATCAATCAAAAGCCACAGATTGGCAGAATGGCTAAAAACCATCATATGCTGTTTTGTACAAGACTCTCCTTAGACCCCAAAAAACAAAGAGGTTGAAGGTAAAAGGACGTAAAAAAAAAATATTCCACGTAAATAGTAACCAGATGGGAGCTGGGGTAGCTATGCTAATATCAGACAAAATAGACTTTAAGTCAAAAGCTTTATTAAGAGACAAAGAAGAAAGGGGGCAAGATGGCAGAGTGGTGAGGTGTATGTTTTAGTTACTCCTCCAGGGAAGTAGGTAGAAAGCCAGGAACTGCGTGGACCGGACACTGCAGAGCAATCGGAATTTGGGCATACTTCATACAACACTCATGAACACACGGAATTGCTGAGATCAGCGAAATCTGTAAGTTTTTGCGGCCAGGGGACCCACGCGCCTCCCTGCCAGGCTCAGTCTCGTGGGAGCAGGGGCCATCAGCACTGGGAATGAGGAGGGAGAACTGCAGTTGCAGCCCTTATCGGAAACTCATTCTACTGATCCAAACTCCAGTCATAGACAGACTGAGACAAGACACTGGAAAATCCGGGAGCAGCCAGCCCAGTGGAGAGGAGATACGGATAGCAAAAACAGCAAAAAAAAAAAAAAAAAAAAAAAAAAACCCAAAAATTAAAGCAGAGGCTTTTTGGAGTTCTGGTGAACATAGAAAGGGGAAGGGCAGAGCTCAGGCAGTGTCAGGCTCATATGCAAATCCAGAAGAAAAACCGGTTTCTCTATCCCCCTGGACCATTCCTTAATGGCCCTAATTGCCTTGTCTCTTAGCATTTCAATAATCCATTAGATCTGCAAGGAAGGCCTTTCCCTTTTTTTTAAATCTTTTTCTCTTTTCCTAAAACAATTACCCTAAGAAGCCCAATACAGAAAGCCTCAAAGACTTGCAATTTGGGCAAGTCAAGACAAGACCAGAACTAAGAGAGCTCTGAGACACAAGGCAATAAGTCCAGTGGCTGAGAAAATTCACTAAACACCACAACTTCCCAAGAAAAGGAGGGCGTCCCCTCACAGCCATCTTCTTGGTAGACAGGGAATCCTCCTGCCTGTTGCAGGCCCCACAGCCCTGAGCTGCCCCAGACAACCCAGTGTGATAGGAAGTGCTTCCAATAACACACGCACACACCACAAAATTGGGCGTGGACATTAGCCTTCCCTGCACCCTCAGCTGGTTGTCCCAGAGTTGGGAAGGGGGAGCAGTGTGAATTAACACACCCCTTTCAGCAGAATGGGAGCCTCCCTACACAGCCCTGCAGCCCAGAACTGCCCTGGGGGGATGGCGCTCACCTGTGACATAGCACAATCATCCCTCAACAGAGGACCTGGGGGCACACGGCCTGGAATAGGGACCCACTCACAAGTCTTAGGGGCCATATGCCAATACCAAGGACTTGTGGGTCAGTGGCAGACACAAACTGTGGCAAGACTGAACTGAAGGATTAGAATATTGCAGCAGCTTTAAATCTCCAGGAACACCAGGGAGACTTGACTATTAGAGCCACCCACCCTCCCTGACCGCCCAGACACATGCCCCATATACAGGGTGAGCAACACCAACTACACATGCAAGCTGGGTACCAACTGGATACCACAAGACTCACAACCCCACTCACCACAAAGACAAAGCCGGGGAGAACTGGCTTGAGAGGAATAGATGGCTTGCAGACGCCACTTTCATGTTAGTTACAGAAAGTGTACTCCATGAAGCTGCAGATCTGACAAACTACAGATAAGGGTTTTAATCAGTCTACAAATCCTAAAAGAACCCTATCAAGTTAAGCAAATGCCAAGAGGCCAAAAACAACAGAAAATTTTAAGGCATAAGAAAAAAAACAACGATATAGATAACCTAAGCCCTAGCACCCAAATCAAAAGATCAGACAAGACACAGTACTTGGAGCAATTAATCAAAGAACTAAAGCTGAACAACGAGACCATGGCACAGGATATAAAGGACATGAAGAAGAGCATAGCACAGGATATAAAGGACATCAAGAAGACCCTAGAAGAGCATAAAGAAGAAATTGCAAGACTAAATTAAAAAACAGATGATCTTATGGAAATTAAAGAAACTGCTGACGAAATTAAAAAGATTCTGGATACTCAGAGTACAAGAATAGAGGAAGCTGAACAACATATCAGTGACCTGGAATATGACAGAACGGAAAATGAAAGAACAAAAGAAAGAATGGGGAAAAAAATTGAAAAAATTGAAATGGACCTCAGGGATATGATAGATAATATAAAACATCCAAATATAAGACTCATTGGTGTCCCAGAAGGAGAAAAGAAGGGTAAAGGTCTAGGAAAAGTATTCAAAGAAATTGTTGGGGAAAACTTCCCAACTCTTCTAAACACCATAAATACACAAATCATGAATGCCCAGGGAACTCCAAATAGAATAAATCCAAATAAACCCACTTCAAGACATATTCTGATCACACTGTCAAATACGGAAGAGAAGGAGCAAGTTCTGAAAGCAGCAAGAGAAAAGCAATTGACCACATACAAAGGAAACAGCATAAGACTAAGTAGTGACTACTCAGCAGCCACCATGGAGGCAAGAAGGCAGTGGCATGACATACTAAAAATTCTGAGTGAGAAAAATTGCCAACCAAGAATTTTTTATCCAGCAAAGCTCTCCTTCAAATTTGAGGGAGAGCTTAAAATTTTCACAGACAAACAAATGCTGAGAGAATTTGCTAACAAGAGACCTGCCCTACTGGAAATACTAAAGGGAGCCCTACTGACAGAGAAACAAAGAAAGGAGAGACATGGAGAAAGGTTCAGTACTAAAGAGATTCAGTATGGGTATGGTGAAGTACATTAAGAGAGGGAGGGAAAAAATATATCTGACAAACATAAACCAAAGGATAAGGTGGCTGATTCAAGAAATGCCTTCATGGTTATAATGTTGCATGTAAATGGATTAAACTCCCCAATTAAAAGATACAGATTTGCAGAATGGATCAAAAAAAAAAATGAACCATCAATATGTTGCATACAAGAGACTCATCTTAGACACAGGGACACAAGGAAATTGAAAGTGAAAGGATGGAAAAAAATATTTCATGCAAGCTACAGCCAAAAGAAAGCAGGAGTAGCAATATCCATATCCAAAAGAATGAAAGAGGACCCCTACCTCACACCCTACACAAAAATTAACTCAAAATGGATCAAAGATCTCAATATAAAAGACAGTACCATAAAACTGCTAGAAGATAATGTAGGGAAACATCTTCAACACCTTGTATTAGGCGGCCACTTCCTAGACTTCACACCCAAAGCACAAGCAACAAAAGAAAAAATAGATAAATGGGAACTCTCAAGCTTAGAAGTTTCTGTACTTCAAAGGAATTTGTCAAAAAGGTAAAGAGGCAGCCAACTCAATGGAAAAAAACTTTTGGAAACCATGTATCTGACAGAAGACTGATATCTTGCATATATAAAGAAATCCTACAACTCAATAACGATAGTACAGACAGCCCAATTATAAAATGGGCAAAAGATATGAAAAGACAGCTCTCTGAAGAGGAAATACAAATGGCCAAGAAACACATGAAAAAATGTTCAGCTTCACTAGCTATTAGAGAGATGCAAATTAAGACCACAATGAGATACTATCTCATACCCATTAGAATGGCTGCCATTAAACAAACAGGAAACTACAAATGCTGGAAGGGATGTGGAGAAACTGGAACTCTTATTCATTGTTGGTGGGAATGTATAATGGTTCAGCCACTCTGGAACTCAGTCTGGCAGTTCCTTAGAAAACTAGATATAGAGTTACCCTCCGATCCAGAGATTGCACTTCTTGGTTTATACCCAGAAGATCTGAAAGCAGTGACACGAACTGATAGATATCAATGCGCACCAATGTTCATAGCAGCATTATTCAGAATTGCCAAGAGATGGAAACAATCCAAATGTCCTTCAACAGATGAGTGGATAATCAAAATGTGGTATATACACGTGATGGAATACCATGCGGTACTAAGAAGGAGGCTGTAAAACATATGACAACATGCATATGTTGAAGATAATGCTGAGTAAAATAAGCCAGACACAAAAAGAGAGCTATATTATATGTTACCACTAATGTGAACTCTGTGAAAAATGTAAAATAAATATTTTATATTGTAGAATGTAGGGACCTAGAGCTAGACAGAACTAGTGAAGGAAGAACGGTAATCTAGTAAGAACAGATAAGCTATTGAGGGTATTCTCAATGTTACGGGAATGCTCAGGAATGATTATGGTTTGCAAATTTTCTTGAGTATGTTAGGAACATGTTGGAAGCAAAGCAGTTAGATTGTTTTTTTTATTCCTTTGTTTTGTTAGGGTTTGTTAATTTTCTTGGGGTATGGTAAGGATGTGTTGGAAGCAATGTAGTTATTTTAGGTTATTTGTTTTTCTTATTCCTTGGTTTCGTTTTGTTTGAATTGTGTTTTTTTTTTTTATTTTTTGATAAAGTAAAAAAAAGCTATTGTATTTTAAAAAGTTAGCTTCAATGTAGTTATTTTAGGTTGTCTGGTTTTTCTTATGCCTTTGAGTATGGTTAATTTTCTTGGGGGTATGGTAGGAACATGTTGGAAACAAAGTAGTTATTTTAGGTTATTTGTTTTTCTTAATCCTTTGCTTTGTTTTGTTTGAAACGCTTCTTTTGTTGTTTATTTTTTAATTTTACAATAAATAAAGTTAAAAAGAAAAAAGATGTCAGTACTACCCAAATTAAACTACAGATTCTTCACAATACCTACTAAAATCCCACTAGCCATTTTTGCAGAAATGAAAAAGCTGATCTTCAAATTCATCTAAAATTGGAAGGGGCCCCAAAGAGCTAAATCAATATTGCAAAGGAAGAACAAAAAGTTGGAAGTCTCACAAATCCCAATCTCAAAACTTAATACAAAGCCACAGTAATAAAAACAGTGTGGTACTGGCATAAAAATACATGTATCAATCAGTGGAATAGAATTGAGAGTTCAGAAATAAATGCACGCATCTATGACCACAAGATTTTTGACACAGGTGTCAAGTAATTGGGGAGAGATTAGTCTCTTCAACAAATCCTGTTGGGAAAACTGGATATTCATTTGCAAAAGAATGAAGTTCAGCCCCTACCTCATACTATATACAAAAATTCACTCTAAATCAATGGAGGACCTAACCATAATCGCTAAAACCATAAAACTCCTAGAAGAAAACATAAGTGGTGGTGGGAATTTTATAACATTTGATTTGTTAGTGATTTATTAGACATGACATCAAAAGCATGAGCAACAAAAGAAAAAAAATAGATAAAATGGACTCCAACAAAATTAAAAACTTTTGTACATCAAAGAATCCTATCAAGTATATAAAAATACAACCTACAGAATGGGAGAAAATAACCACATACCATATATCTGATAAGGGTTTACCATATGTTTTATATAAAGAACTGTTACACTTCAACAACAAAAAGATAACTCACCTAATTTAAAAACGGACAAAAAACTTGATAAACATGTATCTAAAGAAGATAAACAAATAGCCAATAAGCACATGAAAAAATGTTCAACATCACTGGTCATGAGGGAAATGCAAATCAAAACCATGGGATACCACTTCACACCCACTGGGATGGCTATTATTTTAAAAGCAGAAAATAAATGTTGGCAAAAATTTGGAGAAACAGGAACCTTACACATTGCTGATGGCATTGTAGGATTGTGCAACCACTGTAGAGATCAGTTTGGAGACTGCTCAGAAAGTTGAAAATAAAATTACCATATGCCCTGGTAATCCCACTGCTTGGTATATACCCAAAGAACTGAAAGCAGGGACTTGAAAAGATGCTTAGACACTAATGTTTATAGCAGCATTATTCACAACAGCCAAAATGCAGATGCAACCCAAGTGTCCATCAATGGATGAATGGGTAAACAAAATGTGGTATCTTCACATGACGGAATATTATTCAGCCATTAAAATTAATGAAGTTCTGATGCATGCTACAGTGTGGATGAACCTTGCAGACATCACATTGAGTGAAATAGGCCAGACACAAAAAAATAAACATTGTATGATCTCACCTACATGAAACAAGCAAATTTCATAGAGATAAACAGATTATAAATTACCAGGAGGAAGGGAGAGCAGTTATTGCTTAAAGGATGCAGAGTTTCTGTTTGAAGTGGTGAAAACACTGGAGTAATGGATATTGGTGACAGTAACACAATATTGTGAATGTAATTAATGTTATTGAATGGTACACTTGGAAAGTGGTTAAAATGGGAAATCTTGAATAGTATATATGTTACAATAAAAAGTTTTAAAATAATTTTTTAAATGTACTATTTTTAAAGGATATATTATTTTCTTTGATTCTAGTAGAGTGAAAAAGTTAATAGTATTTGAATAGTATATATGTTACTACAATAAAAAGTTTTAAAATAATTTTTTAAAATGTACTATTTTTAAAGGATATATTATTTTCTTTGATTCTAGTAGAGTGAAAAAGTTAATAGTACATAGTAGGAGTGATATATATATATATGTATATGACATCTCTACTTTGAGTTCACTAGATTGAGAAAATAAAATCCAAACACTGTTAAATACTATCAGGTATGCATAATATTCTCTTTAAATACAGGTTTCCTGGGCTTTCCTTTTTTTAATCCCCAATCACAATTAAGATTTTATCTATAATGAAATGAAAATAAAGTGGGCATATTTTAAAACCTTCTTTTAGGGGTTAATCTTCTCATTTCCCTTTAAAAGTCTACATTGTAAGTTAGTAATTTTCCTTATATCTGATGTCAGACATCCACCCAAAATACTGCAAATGAGGGCTTTAAGTGGCAAAAAGAATAAAAAAAAGTTTCTCACAAAGTCCATGCATGCACTTTGTCCTTAGAGGTCTACTGATTTTTATTTTGTGTATATTTCTAATGAACTTGGCTATCTGGTTATGAAATATTTCCCATTATTGGGACTTTAACAGCAGCAAAACAGATCAGACAATAGAAGAAAAGAGAAACTGGAGAAACCCTGAAGGTTCCTCTTCCTGCTGCATGGAATGGAACAATCTGATTCAATCCAAAACCATACTGTGACCTGCTATCAATGAATACTTGACAAAAGACATTCATCATGGTAGTCTTGGCAAAGAAAAAACTGAACTGGACAATGTGAAACAGGCAAGGATGACTTGATTCATAGGTACCATGGTACTCAACTGCTGAATCAAAGGACAGCAAGCTTTTAAAGGACTGGGAATGGGTTGGTGGATAGAGGTAAGAGGGGTAAGTGATTTATTGAGGGAACAATTAGGAACACATGGTTCAGAATGTTTTCCTTTTTGATAATTATGCCTAGAGTCAGTAAAGACTGAAAAAGAGAAAGAGGAATGGGGGAAGGGGAGCAAGCAGGTGAGGATGATAACTTGAATAGCTAGTATCTGAATTCTTTTTCCTTTTTAACCCCTGCTGTCCCATAGCTGCAATGTTAGTTTCAAGGTAGACAGAGTTAGGGAGGGAGTGGATAGGGGCATGTGAGGAGAAGGGCCGCAGCTTGATGGAAAGAAAGAAGTCGTTGTCAATCTCCACCCCTTATCCCAAACTTAGATTCAAATCAGTGATTTATTTAATTCAATCTTTAGTGAGTACTGTAATTAAATTTTTGCCCTAGCAAGGAACCTTTTAAGTGATCACAAATGATAACCAAGTCAGAGAATATTTGTTCTGGAGGGACATCATGCCTAATTCTGTCATTTGATAGGTGTAGAAAAAAACTTTAATTGTACCATTCTTTACAGTTTAAAATGGGTTTTCACAAATATTGCATACCCTACTGAGGATGAGAGAGAATGTGCTTTAATAATACGATTTACCACTTATCAAACGCTTACTATATGCCAGCCTCTGGGTGAACACATGGATGGATTAATTATTTCCATTTTACTATTAAAAACTGAAAGGCAGAGGTTAAGGACTCGCCCAGGATTATACAGCTAAGAGTCACTGCTCTAACTAAAAACCATGCATTTAACACAGGAGTCTTGAGTTAAAATCAGCTTCACAGAGCTCTTCAATGGCCGAGTCAAACCTACGACCCAGGCCCGTGCTCCCTCTACAACCGTTCCCTCATCTAGGGTTTCTTTTAAGGGTTACTGAGTTTGACAGTCACTATGATGGTCCAGAGAAAAGGAACTAGGCTCAGTCATACCAAAAAAATAATACTGGCGGTGAGCCTATGCCTCAGAAGGAAGGCAAGGCAGGGAATAACTACAGAAAGGAGAGGAGAAAACCAGCAAGTCTTACATACATCAAGAGAAGTTAAGTAATTTAAAATACATGAAATTCAGAGAAAACATACTCTGCAGCAGGAGTAGGAACATCAGTAAAAACCACAATATCAAAATTCCTGCACCTTACACTCGCTCAGTACAGTTTCCAGAGCGCCTTTCAGATATCTCACTGGATCCTTGAAACCTCCGGTGGGGTGGGGTGGAGTGGACTGGGCGGGGATTATCTCCACTTTACAGAAGAAACTGAAGTAACGCCGTAGCAGGCCGGGCGGGCAGAAAAGCAACCAGTTTAAGAGTTAATCTGGGGTGGGGGGCGGGGGTTGGCTGGGGACCTCGACCTGGGAAGCCTCAGGCCACCGCCGAGTGGAGAAAGAGCCCAAGGACCGCAGAGGGACAAGGCCCAGGCAGAGGCCGTGGTCCTGGAGCTGGCGTCCGCCAAGGCTCAGGAGCCCTGGAAGTGGGCCTTGCTTCCTCGCTACTCACGTTGAACCAGCCGGTCCCCGGTGAAGGTGGAAGAGCAGCTGGTGACAAGTGCACAGGGGACGCCCGCGGCCATCGCTACGCTTCGCTAGCCGGTTCCGTCAGAGAGCCGCTTCCGCCTTGGGCTGCACCACCGTCCCCGGCGCGCAGGGGACACACTCAAGCCAGAGCGTGTTCTCGGAATTTACCGGCTGCCCAGACTCCGCCCTCATCCCGCTCTTCCGCTCCCGCCATAGAACAGGCCGGGCCGCGCGTGGTGTTGCCATGGGGACGAACACCCCTAGTAGGAGAGTTCAGCGCTTGAAGACGGCGCCTCCGGGAGGAAGGTAACCGTCTCCGGCTTTAGCCATGGCAGAGGAGACTGCATACTACGATCCCATCGGATCCATCTTAATCCAGGTGGGAAACGGGCCTCCTACAGCCCTGCCCAACTAAAAACCAGTAGCTCCGGTTTACTAGCGCCCACCCATTTGGGGCGCCACACAAAGACTCCCTCCAACAAACGAGAGGCTCCGCCGGTCAGAGAACTACAAAACAGCTCCCCCCACCCCCCCCCATGTCTCGCTCAGGGCCCAACAAAAACACCCACCCACCCCGCCACGTACACTCACTTTCACTACTTAACTTAATCTGGAGGTTGCGCTCCCCAGACCAAGACCATCCTGTCTCTGGTAAAACTTAAGGTCTTGTAGACCTTACACACGGTTTATCTCCCTCACTCCGAAAGTTTTACTTCAGAAAAATCTATTTTGCTCTGAGGTACCATTTAAAAATGTTATGCTCTAAAAAATTTGAACCCATGACATCGGGGGTGGAGGAGACAAATCAGACAGCATGAGGGTCTTTGGGGGCGGGGGGAGGCCCTTGCTTGGGAGTGCACACGTAGGAAAATACATTAAAGATGACTTGCATTGCAAATCAAGTTAACGTTTTCAATATAGAAATGTGATAAATTTTAAAACTCAGGGAAATAATTTTTTCTAATCTAAGGGGGAAAAGTCCTGAATTCTCCAGTGTGACTCAATTTTGCAATATTTTCTAAAATGGTTAAGGCATTTTGTTGTTTTCACAGTTATATATCATAATTTTAAAATGTTTAAACATATATTATCACTTTTAACTATTATATTTAGCTCTATTTGACTAAGACTTGAAGTGATTTTCCTAAGATAACACTCACTCACTCAGCTCTTCAATGGGTCTACCTGTTCTTTATGTCAAGATTTTGATATCTTACCTCCCATTTGGGAGAGACTTCTCTAAATTCACCTTTCCAAAACACAGCCCCCAAACTCACCCTTTTTATCCCCATTATGAATCATACCCAGATCTTACCTCACCCTTTATCATCCTCTCTTTCATTTTCCACCCTCCAAATCTAGAGCCCATTTTTACAAACTCCAAACAGTTGAAACATTAATGGCAACTGCTACCTAGAAGTAGCCAATTCTTCCCCACAATATGCGTCACACTGTTTACAAGAACAGTATACCTCACTCTGTCTACAGGAACAAGTTTTTCTTTAGTTTCTTTATTTCTCCAGACCTACAAGATCTCCAAAAAAGAGTCCAGAATCTAGGGAGAATCTTCCCAGAGACTTCTTGTGCCCAATTTCACACCTGCCCTTGAGATAATTCTGTATTCCCAAGACTGCTCCCATTGTGATCTGGTATGGTATAGAACAGAGTGTTACTTGAAAAGCCAGAAAAAGGCTTTTCACTTCACAGTGGATCCAGAGGGAGTAGTTTTCTCAACCTGTTAATCGATGTCTCTTGACTCTGAATTGTACAATGGATCAGAAGAGCTAGGAATAGTCAGGTTTTTGCTAGTCAGCACCCCCACTTGCTAGTTAGCAGTGTTACCTGGGCCCAGCTAAATGAAGCTATGTAGACAAAGAGAGTCTACAATGTTAACTTGATTAATTGAGGCTCACCCCTGCATATACTGTAAAATTCTCCATGGTAATATGTAAAATATGTATAATGAGGAAATTTGGAAGGCATTCCCTTACATTCCCAATGAATCCTGAGTATTTGTGAGCATACAGCACCACTCTCAGACATGCCAACATGCATTCCCCTTTTATCTGGGGCTGCGATTTATTTCCTTCAAGCAGGCTACCAGCAATCAGTACACCTAGTGGAAAGAATACTTGGTTAGGAGTCAGGATGCCAAGTTCTGACCCTGGCTCTGATATTCACCCAGGTAAGATAACTGGGCTAGTCACTTCACCTCTCTCGGCCTCAGTTTCCTCTTCTGTAGGATACATAGCTTGTTTTAGATCCGTTTCTGACTCTAAATTAACCCAGTTTCCCCAAAGCTACAAGATTCCTCTTTACTGTAAAGTGAAGTTCCTTTATTGTTAGCCTAGGCAATCAAATTGCTTCTGGCAACTATGTGTATGTGTGTGTGCATATATACAGATATACCTGATGACTATAAAGCAGAAATACTTTAAATCTCCACTTGTTTCACCCTAATATGTATATTAGGTCTGTGTCTCAATCAGATACGGTGAACAATTCTTTAGACCAGTGGTTCTCAAAGTCGTCCCTGGACCAGCATCATCAGTACACCTGGGAACTTGTGAGAAATACAAATTCTCAGGCCCCAACTCAGACCTACTAAATCAGAAAGTTTGAGGGTAGAGCCTAGCAATGTTTTTATGAACGCTTCAGATAATTCTGAAGCACACTCAAGTTTGAGAGCCATTACTTTAGATTGATTGTAAAATATAAATCATAATATGATTCCAGAGAAAAATTATTACAAAGCTAACATAGCATTTACTGTGTATCATGCACAACCCTAAGTGCTGTATATATTTTAACTCATTTAAATGCAACAAGGTCCCAGGTAAGAAATATTATTATGCCCATGTTATGGAAAGGAAACTGATCAGAGATATTAAGTGACTTGTTCAAGGAAACAGCTAGTAAATGGTGGAGCTAGGATTTGGCTCAAGGCAGAAGACTCTAGGCTCTGTGCTTTCATCCACTGCCTTTCATGAGTACTGTGAAAAGGCCAATATACATAGAAAACGCAAACATTGTTTTCAACCCTTTTTAATTCGTCATTCTTGGTAAAGAAGAAAGTTTCCTCTTGCTGCTTTACACTGCACTAGATATCTAAACCCTGCCTTTTCCACTGAATGTTCATCAATTTAACTTTATGGATAAGGTGCTTTTAGCTTAATGCATCTTCATTCTCAGAAAGAGCATAATGGTTAAGTATGAAGGTACTGGAGTTAGACTGCCTAGTTTTCAATAGTTCTGCCAAGTAACCAAATGTGTTACCTTACACTTAACCTCTTTAAACCTTAGGTTCCCTCTAGTATAAAATGAAGATAATAATATTAAATCACTCATAGGAGTCTGGTAAGGATTAAAATAAAAGCTAACACATAAAGTATACTGCTGAATGTATGTTAGTTATTAGGTATGGTCTTTTGCTCTTTTACATTATTTAGTTCTGTGTCTTTTTAAGTTTAGGCTGCATTATACTCCTAAGTTCCTGGGAGATGAGGAAAAATTGATTTCAACTTGTCTCTTTAACTAGGATTACTCCACTCTTAACTGGAACTTTATTTGTGGGTGTTATTTGGCAACCATTTGGCAAACAAGGTATGCCTTGTTTCCTTCTTAATTACAAGCTGAATTTTTGGATATTCCATTATTCTAGCACAGGATTAGGCCAATAGATGCTGGATGATTGGATAATGATCAACTGATTAATTCAGTCCTCAATAATTTATGTAAGGTTCAAAAATGAATGGAGCCACACTGACATTTACCATTATTTAGAAAACCTTTTTTTCATATGCGGTACAAATAAATTGTGAAAGCATTATTTTGAGAAAATATCTAAAATACTTGAGAGAAAATCTTTGAATACAAATCATCAATATTCTGATTATAAGGTCTTTTTTTGTGCCTTATGAAAACATGTTCCTTGTGTTTGGATTTTCCAAGATAGTTGTGACTGAATATTCTGTCTCATTGTCAGATTGTGTTTCCAAGTAAATGTTTTCATTTTTAATTCAGAAAATGTGATCACCTTCTTTATGGAGAGTTCTACTAGACAGCATTTTGTTAACTACTTAACTTATATCACTTTAAAGTCTATAATCAGACTTTTTACAATTTCAGCTAGATCTTTCCTCAGCTAATTAGAAAAAGTGAGGTTTTACTATAGTTATAATCATTATCATTATAATTGCAATAGTCGCCAACATTTATTAAGAGCCAGACACTGTGCTGAGAGCTTTAGATTGTCTCATTAAATCCTAACAACAATTCTATTAGGTAGAAATGATTTTTAACCCCAATTTACAGAAGAAAAAACTAAGGAACAAAGAAATAAAGTAACTTGCTCAAGATTATACATACAACCAGTGTGTGTCAATCCTTAAATAAGTTATGGCATGTTTGTGAAACAATCTTGAAATGTGATGATATTCTCAGGGATGTTTCCTAGATGCTTGCTTTTGTTAGTGACTCTTAGAAGCTTTATTTTTATTCTTCATTAATAATAATGTGGTGTCTTTTTAGAATATCTTTATAAATGCTTGCTTGTCCCAACTATTAAACATTTGTTGGTGCAACAAGGATTACCTAGTCTTGCAATAAAAATTAGCTTATTAATTAGTTTTGGAAATCACGTTTCAAAAATCCAAGTTATAGGTTACCACCAACTTTGAAAATATTGGATCTAATTGCCAATTTAATTTGATATTATCACTGTCTTTCTTTTCAGTCCCTCTGCCTGGTTTGCGTGGAGCATACAATATAAAAATGGAGATAAAAATAACTAGAAGTGATGAAAATGACTCAAACAAACTCTATCTTTAGCAGAAATGAATAAAATGAAATTATGAGACTGCTTCTGACAATAAGGAGTTGGCTTTCATGGCACTTTTAAATTCTAGAGCAAATCTTTGCTGCATTTAATCTTTCAACTTCTTTATTAAGCAGTCCTGTCCCCAAACTGTCAAAATAATCATCTTCCTCCAAGTAGGAAATGTATGGAAAGCCCAGTGTTTAATAATCACGGAGATGATGGGTAACGTAAAATTTCAGTATGGTAGATTGAATCTATTTGAAGAAAGACCAGTGATTTAGAATTTAACATTTCTTCTGCTATCCAAGACTTGTGGAATATTTTCTGTAGTACTTGCCTTTATTGCAATTATACAGGCAGATGGGTGGTTATTAAGAGGGGAGAAGAAAATACTTGGCAAGTAAAGTAAAAAGTTCTTCAGAAAGAATAAAGGAGCAATTCAATTCTGTGAACTTTTTACTGAGTGCCAGTTTTGTGCAAGGAGTTTCACTGGGTTTTACAATTCAGGAGAGGAGAATTAATATTTGTTGAATGCCCTCCTATGTGGCTAGCACTGTGCAAGCACTTTAGATACTCTAACTCGTTTTATTCTTACCACCATTCTGAGGTAGCTATTAATTAATCCAATTTTCAGGTAAGCTAGCTAAGCCTCTAAGCAGCTAAGTAAGAGTTTTAGTTCCCTAGGCTGCTCAAGCAAATACCATGAAATGGGTCAGGTTAAACAATGGGAATTTATTTGCTTATGGTTTTGAGGCTAAATGAAAGTCCAAATCAAGGTGTCATCAAGGCGATGCTCTCTTCCCAAAGACTGGTGCTCTGGGGCTAGCTGCCAGCGATCCTTGGTCCTTGGCTTCTCTGACACATGGCAGTGGGCATGGTGGCTTCTCCTGGCCTCTCTGTTCTCTTCTGGGTTCCCTTGAATTTCAGCTTCTTGCTTCTGTGGCTTTCTGTCTCTATGTTTGAATTTCATCCTGCTTATAAAGGACTCCACTAATAGGATTAAGACCCTCCTGATTGGACTGGGTCACACCTTCATTGAAGTAACCTCATCAAAAGGTCCTACTTACAATAGGTTCACACCCACAGGAATGGATTAAATTTAAGAACATGTTTTTTGGGGGTACATACAGCTCCAAACTATCATAGTAACTTTCTCAAGATCAGTTTAATAAAGGAGGAAGGAAGTAGGATACCAGTTAATATTTGCCTGGCTCCAAAGCCTATATTCATTCATTTTCACACGTTATCTCGTTTTCATTCAACAATTCTAAGAGGTAAGGTAATTATTCTTTTTTTTTTTTTCCCTTGATGAAGAAACTAAAGATTCAGGAAATTTGGATGCCATTCATAGAGATCATGTGACTCATAAGTGGTAGAGTTAAGAATTCTTCTCAGCTGCCTTTTGTTCTGTTCTTACTATGTACCAGACCTATTATATATATCTCAAAACTCTATGAAGTACTATTTTCCATACAAGGCAGATGAAGAAAACAAATATTCAGTTCTCTGATGAGTAATCCAGTGCTGTTTTCATACCCCTAGCAGCTGACAGGCATAATTGTAGAATGATACACAAAGCTACAAATACTGGAAAAGGGAAATGTATATTGCATTCAAAGGAGGAACCAAATTATGGGCCTAGAAATGGGACTTGCCCTGGAACTGCTTCTTTGTACTTTCCAACTGTCTTTAGATAATAAATGGTGAATCAGCTTGCAGCAGTAATTTGGACAAAATAATGGAAAGAAGTACATTTTCATCCTTGGTGCCTACAAGAAAACAATAGGTGTGTTCAGATTTCAATCTGTGAGCCCTGAAGCCTTTACATGATGATTTGTGCAGAGTAAAAATGACCAGATGTGTCTGCCAGTTTGTAATGCCCATTGGTGAAAAGAGGCAATTTCTGATCTTTTGAATACTTGGCTCCATGGAAACATTTGAAAGTAGTCAATCACAGGTTGGATCAATGTGGGTCTAGCTATACTAATAGATAAAAGGTAACTATTTCAAAATGCCTTTAGCAACCCAGTCTGCAGATTGTTATTGGTGTGACTATTGCTGAAACAGGTGTTGGGTTCATAAATTTGCATAACAAAATGTTTTTCTGGTGACAGCAGCCCATATAATAATTGGTGCCATCTGTAATTATCTGTTGAAATTTGTTTTCTAATATGAATACAGAGGATCTTACACTATCTAATTTCATAATGCCCATTTTATTCTGAGGGTGCTTGACATTGGAGAGATGTTCATCATTTCTGAGAAAAATATTAATTGAAGGAAAATGTTAAAGTAGTAACATGTTGCTTTTTAATCATGGATCATTTTCATTTTTGACTACATGAAACAAAAACAAAGCCACAGCACCCAGCACCGCTTCTTCAGAGTAGTAAGCAGGGAAGATACAGCTAGGATGGAAAACCAACAGGTCCTATCAACATATTTAGAATATTCTTTTGAAAGGCACTACTTCTACTAGAAGTTTTGCTGGAAGTTTTCTGTTTTCTTACCTTTTAGAACCAAAGAGATAGTCCTTTTCAATGAGTACCATAAAATCAACTTTAGCAATTCAAACACGCTGCAAACCTTTAAAATAAATAAATATTATAGATGGCTATTTGTATATATATTCTTTCACTATTTTATATTTTTATACCTACAGGTCCATGAAGACCTTTATCAGTTGAAGGAGAAATTAACAAAATTCCCACTTGCAGAAAAAGGAGACACACTAGATATTCAGGATCTTGAAACAGCAATCAAAAGGACTGAAATGGGGTTAAGAGTAAGTAAAGCTTTAGATATTAAATAAGATATTGGAAAGAGGCAAAGATTCCTCTAAAAGAAAAGAATCGTGGTTCTCATAAGACCCTGAGTAATTCTGTAACTGAGTTGGACTAAAGACAATCATTAGCATTCTCCATTCTATTCCTTTTTAAATAATAATGATTGTTACTGATTGATTGTTTTACATCCTGTCAGAGTCCATAGAGAATTTAAGGAGATGTTGATAATGTACATTTATGGACTGACAATCCGTAACATACGGTTTGATGAAAAGTCTTAGAATTTACAAAGTAATTACTATCAGTCCAACAATATACCTACCAAAAAGGATTCATACCAATGCATTATATTGTGGGTATCTACCAGATTAACCCAGATTTTTAAAATATGAAAATTGACTTTTCCCTAATAGCTTAAATATTTTGAGATAATTCATTCTTACAATATTGTAATGCAGTGGATAAAACTAAAGAAATATGCCAGTTTTAGAACAGAGAAATAAAGTAGATAGAAATGTCATCATTATAGGTGGATCTCTGAGGGTAGGAGAGAATCCAATCTTCAAATTAGAATAATATTCACTTATGAAATAAGGATGCATTAGCTAATGAGGTCCATCTTCCAGATAAGGTCCATCTTCATCTTCTAGGCCTCTTACTGTCAAGTATCTCTGCTCTTGCTTCAGACTTTGTCTACCGTGTTATCAGTTTCATCTCTCCACTCCTGAGGTTGTGAGAAATGTGAGGTATTTTGTAGCCTCATCAGACTAGCATATCATTGCCCTATATTATCTGATGGTGAGAGGACTGGACTCAGCTGGAGTCTTTGCACTGGCCATTTTAAAGAATCTCTTACCTAAAGGCCAAATTAAAGTTAAAGTAAAGTTAAAGTAATTTGGCCTTGAGATGCTTAATGAGACCTTAGGCATGTAATAAACACATAGCATGTTGTATCTTTTGGCTTAATTATACAATTCAGAGTGTTAAGCTAATGAAATGGAATACATTAGCTGAGTGTCTTCAGTCCACTATAATAGCCTAAACTTTGACTTTTTTGTAACAGATTCATATCGAAAAGTATTTAAGTGTTGTAAACCATCATGTGTTAACGACTCCTGTTTATGACAAGAACTTATTTTCTCCTCGGGCTTCAAAATGGTAAGTAAAATGGCCATTTTAGAGCCCAAGGTAAATACTATAAAAAACAACTTTTCTCACTCAGGTGAAGTGACTGTAAAGGCAAAATTTTCTTTACATTGTTCACATCCATCTTACTAATTTCAGTGGGAGTTTTGCATAAGAAGTTGATGGTAAAATTTGGACTTTAAGTTTATTCTAGTGAGTTCTAATATATGACAATTTTTCTGGGTCCTGAGTTTAATGTTACTTTTTTTTCTTAGTTAAAAATATTCAAAATTCAACTCCTAAAGAAAATATTTTAGTGTAAATCAATTTATGCTACTTCATTTCTAGTTTCTGGAATGTCATATGTGCTTTATTATAAAGATGATTTTGGTATCCAGGGTAAACACAAAACAAAAATAATGAAATTTGCTTGATGTGTTCTACATGTGATATATCTTAAGAGATTATTTATTAAAACTAGAATTGAGTTTAAAAGAAGTGAACTCTTACCTTACTTTGGACCTTCTTACATTTAGGCCTTCTAAATTTGAGTGAATATTAAGTTAAACTTATACATTAAACCTAAAAATCTTATTGACCCTTATTTGTGTTTTTTTAATATATATATATACCCAGCCTAAGTGACTAATATCAGGCAGTGGAGTCACATTTCAGAAATGATACACAAGGAATCATGGAAAGCTAAGATTCAACCAAGTCCCAGTACTCACTAATGGGAGCAGAGCCTTGTTCATCCGTTGTACCTGCCTCTCTTTCCCCCACCTGACTTTAGTGTCATAGGCATCCCTCATCCCTTGGTATTGGCAACCCTTTCCTGGTCTCCCCGCTTCTAGCTGGGCTTTTTGCAAACATAAAGCTCTGTCATCTCAGGTTGCTCTATTTGTCATAGTTCCATCCACTACTACTGCCTAGAAGGCATTTGTATTAGTTATCTATTGCTGCATAACAAATTACCCAAAGCTTAATAGCTTAAAACAACAGATACTTAATATTTCTTTGTTTCTATGGGTCAGGAATCTGGACACAGCTTGCCTAAGTGCCTCTGGCTCAGGGTCTCTCACAAGGCTGAGATCTAAGCGTGTTGGCAGGGATGGTCTCATCTGAAGGCTCAACTGGGGGAAGGGAGAGGGGAGGAGATCTGCTTCCAAGCCCACTCACATTTTTACTGGCAGGTCTTGGTTCCTTGCCATGTAAGTCTCTCTTAAGCTGCCTTAGTATCTTCACAATTTGGCAGCTGGTGATCTGAGAGAGACCCGGAGAGCAAAAGAGAGCTCCCCAGGTGGAAATCGGTCTTTTTGTAACCTAATCTCAGAAGTTATAGTCTATCTGTTCTGTTCATTAGCAGTGAGTCACTAGGTCCAGTTTACATTCAAGGGGAAGGTACTATACAAGGGCTTGAATACCAGGGAGTGGAGCTTATTGGGGGCCATCTTGGAGACTTCTAGGTCTTCTACTTATCTTCTTGGTTCAACTTGGGTCTGTCATCTCTATTAAGTTTTCCCTTGGTTCCTTAAGTCATTTCTGAATTTTCATAGCATTCAATATCTATAAAACTTATTTGGCACACATCATTTACTGCCTTATTTCAGTGATTACTTTTTCAGTGTCCTAGATGGGGATACCTGTAAGTAATCCCAGTTTACAATAGTGTCTTGCACATGGTAGGGCCTCAATAAATGTTTGCTCTTGATGATAACATTTTATCCATTACATGTATGGTATCTGAAGCAGATTTATCTATATTATCTCATTTGATCCTTAAAATAACCATCTCATAAATTTTGACAAGTATTACCCCATTTTATTTTATAAATAAATAAAATGAGGTCATAGACTTTAAAGGACTTGACCCAAATCTTAAAATTGGTGAATAGAGCCAAACTAGATTCCAGATCCCTCAACTCCCAATGTTCTTTTCACTAATTGAAATCCTCTTTGCACATATTAGAATCATTAGCCAAAGTCAATGTATCAAATATATGTCCTGTATTTGAGGCTCGGAAGATAGGAATTGGCTATGTATGACTCAAAACCCTTGTCTCTCTTAGAAAGCTGGGAAGTATTATAAATAACTAACCTCTGTCTGGCAAATAATTAGCATGTGATCAGAGGAGATGCACTACTTGGGGAATGGGAGAAAAGTCACTTCAGAATGCCAGTCTTGAGCTGAAAACCTGGAGAAGCAGGAAGGTCCTTTATGTCCACATCATATGGGCATTTTGATATAGGGATGCTATCTGTCACCATTATTTCTTTTTGGTGTCAGCATACTGACTCTCCGGAGCTCTATCAAGTTCTGGGAGTATGGTGAATCTAAAACTTATCCTTTTACCTTCTCCTTTGATACCTACATTAGCATACCAAATGAGACCACCTTTTCAGCTCATATTTAATTCAAGCCAAGAAGTATTAAATGAGTTTATGCTATGTACTAGCACAATAGCTGGTATGCTATAGAATTCAAAAGAAGCTTCCTTCCTCAAGGATCTTAGAGTCTAGTCAGAAAGACATACTCTGTGCACACAAATGAGCCAAATTACATTGCATGGTGGCACATGATTAAAAGGTGATGGGAAATCAGAACACTGAGAAATTCATATGGGCTACTATAGTCTGGAAAGACATCAAGGGAAAATTAGCACTTGAGCTCAGGCATGTAGAAAAGAAAAGCGAGGGCTTTCCAAGAAGGAAAAAAAAATATGAATGAAGAATCACAAAGAAAATAAACATGGCACGTTTTTTCAATTGTGAAGGCCATTGTGCCTGGAAGAGAGGAATAGGGGGGAAATGGAATAGCTTAATTGGGGACATAATGAGCTAGAGTTTATTCTAGATAGTACAGTTTAAATTTATCTTCAAAGGAATTAGGTAGCCATTGAAGGTTTTTGTGTCAAGTTGTGATATGATGAGAGTGAAATTTTATAAAGATTAATCTGGAGACACAGTATAGAGTACATTGGAAAGAATATAGTGTAAATGTAGGAAATCAGTGGATAAATTACTATAATTATTCAAGTATTCATTTATTCATTTATTTATCATATACTCAACAAACATGTTTTAAACAGCTTCTGTTTACCAAGCACTGTGCTAGATCCAGGAGGAATTTAGTCATGAACCTTATCCTTGCAACTCAGTCTAGCCTGAGGTACATAGACCTGGACAAAGTTGATGGCAAAGGGAGTAAAAGAAAAAGATAGGTTTGAGATATTTGTAAGGACTCTCAATGGACATGAGATTGTATATAAATAGAATGAGTGAGACTCAAGAATATCCCCAAGATTTTGAGCCTGGGCACTGAGAAGGTAGAGGAACCACTGATCTAAGATAACTAAGAGGAAAGGTCAGCTTGAGGAGAAAAGAGCTAATTTTGCTTTTGAGTTTGAGTTTACCTGGAACTTTCTAGTGGAGATGGGATTGGGTTTTAGGGAAGACTGAGTAGGAGATTGGGGTTTCATGAAGTTGTGTTTCTTTTCTTTTTTTTTAAATTGTGGTAAATATATGTCATGTAAAATTTAACATTTTAACCATTTTTAAGTGTACAATTTAGTGGTATTAAGTACTTTCACAATGTTGTATAACATTCACCACTATTTATTTCCAGAACATTTTCATCATCCCATACAGGAACTCTGTACTCATTAAGCAATAACTCCCCATTCACCCTCCCCCAGCCCCTGGTAACCTCTAGTCTACTTTCTGTCTATATGAATTTTCATATTCTAGATATCTCATATAAGTGGAATCATACAATATTTGTCCTTTTGTGTCTGGCTTCTTTCACTTAGCATAATGTTTTCAAGGTTCATCTATGTTGTAGCCTGTATCAGAATTTCATTCCTTTTTATGGATGAAATAATATTCCATTGCATGTATATACTACATTTTATTTATTCTTTTATCTGTCAGTGGATCCTTGGATACTTTCCACCTTTTGGCTATTGTGAATAATGCTGCTATGAACATTGGCTTACAAGTATCTGTTTGAATCTCTGCTGTTGATTCTTTGGGGTATATACCTAGGACTGTAATTACTGAATTATATAGTAATTCTATGTTTAACTTCTTGAAGTGCCACCAAACTGTTTTCCACAATGGCTGCACAATTTTACATCCTCATTAGCAGTGTATAAGGGTTCCAGTTTCTCCATATCCTCATCAACACTTGTTATTTTCCCTTTTTCCCAATGGGTATGAAGCAGTTTTGACTTGAATTTCCCTAGTGACTAATGATGAACATCTTTTCATGTGGTTTATGGCCATTTGTATATTTTCTATTTTTTATCATATTTTTATTGTAAAATATAACATATATACATAGAAGTAATAACTTTGCAAGTGCAATTTAACAAGTAGAGAGCAAATTTCAAAGAATGTTAAAGGTTACAGTTCCACAGCTTCAGTTATTCCTTATTATGAAATATAATATATATATAAAAAGGTAATATCTTTCAAAGTATGATTTAACAAGTAGATATATAGGAAGTTTCCAAAATTGTTATGAATTATAATGCCATAGTTTCAGTTATTTCCTTATTATGAAATAGAACATATATACAAAAAGGTATAGCTTTTAAATTACAGTTTAAAAAGCAGCTATAGAACAAATTTCAAAGGATGCTATGGGTTACAGTTCCACCATTTCAATTCTTTCCTTCTAGCTATTCTAATACCCTAGCAACTAAGAAAAAGAAAATTGTATAAAGATTCAGTATTCTTAATCCCTTGTTAAATTCCGTCTTGTCTATTGCTACCCTTTCCTCTAGTTTAATCATTTTTCTGATCTTCGGGGATGTCTAGGCAGTGACCACCCTAACCTGTTCATATTGAAAAAGGGTGTCAACTTTATGAGCCAAGTGGACACATCTAATTGATGTTCTTAAAGAAGCTACTGCCTTTGGGTTTTGGGACTTAGCTCGCATAGGAGCTCTCTGAAGGATTTAAGTTTCTGAAGAATAAACTTAGTGAGTGAAACTTTTATAGAGTCTCAGATAGGGATCCGGGTATTCTTTAAGGTTTTTGGGACTATTGTTGAATTGGGCTTATCATATTGTGGTCATTTGGCATATCTAGGTAAAGCTTGCATAGGAGTAACCTCCAGGACAGCCTCTAGACTCTATTTGAATTCTCTGAGCCACTAAGACCTTATTTTGTTGCCTTTCTTTTCTCCTTTTTGGTCAAAAAGGTATTCTCAATCCCTCGATGCCAGGGTCAGGCTCATTCATGGAATCCATGTCCTGTGTCACCAGGAAGGCTCATTCATCTTGGGAGTCCCAGGTTGGGGGGATGGTGATGAATTTATTTGCAGAGTTAGGCTTAGAGAGAGAGTCCACATTGGAGCAACAAAAGAGGTTCTCTGGAGGTGACTCCTAGGCATAGTTACAGGTGGGCTTAGCCTCCCCTTTACAACCATAAGTTTCACCTGAGCAAGCCTCAAGATTGACGGCTTGACTTAAAAAGTAGGGGGTTCCTAAATTCACATAGCATATATTATGTCCACAATACTCGAACTGCATCTCACATTATCATCACTTAGTTGTACAGTCCTCATCACCCTCCATTTTAAACAATTCTCATGACCCAAAACATCTTGTAGCTCTTGTCAGCCCTTAATTATTTGTCCCTAGTATATGTGTAATACTACTATGGTATTCCTATTAATTATAGTCCCTAGTATGCAATATGTAGATTTTTCCCGTATACCCTTCTGTTATCAACACTCTGTGCTAGTGTCATACCTTAGAAATGCATCGTGCAAGCACCTATCTATATTTCTGGTGCTGAGCTCTGGGAAACATGCCTTTAAACAACCCCTTTCAATCCTATTCACCTTCAATACTGCTCTGATACTTATAATTCCATTAACAGTCATCACCCCTATCCATTACCATACCTTTGAATTCACCATCATTAACATATCTAAATATCTTAGTTTATCATTCCCCCTCACTAGCTACTGTCTATCACTAGGTCCCCAATATTCTGTATTATAAGACATTGATTTCACATTGTTCAGATAGTTCACAGAAGTGATAACATACAAAATCTCTCCTTTTGTGTCTGACTTATTTCACTCAGAATTATATCTTCAAGGTTATCTATGTTATGTTTCAGGACCTTGTTGTGTCTCACTGCTGCATAGTATTCCTTTGTAGTATATACTACATTTTGTTTATCCATTCGTCTGTTTAAGGACACTTGGATTGTTTCCATCTCTTGGCAGTTGTGAACAATGCTGCTATGAACATCGGTGTACAAATGTCTGTTCATATCATTGCTTTCAAGTCTTCTAGGTATATACCGAAAAATGGAATTGCTGGATCATAGGGTAATTCAATATCTAGTTTTCTAAGAAACTGCCAAACTGTCTTCCAGAGTGGCTGTACCATTATATAGACCCACCAGCAATGAATAAGTGCTCCAATTTCTCCACGTCCTCTCCAGCATTTGTATTTTCCTGTTTGTTTGATGGCAGCCATTCTTATTAGTGCAAGATAATGTCTCACTGTGGTCTTGATATGCATCTCCCTAATAGCTAGTGAATGAACATTTTTTCTTGTGTTTTTTTAGCCATTTGTATTTCCTCTTCGGAGAAGCATCTTTTCATATCTGTGCCAGTTGGATATATTATGTCCCCCAAGAAAAAGTCATGATCTTTTTAATCCAATCTCGTGGGATATTGGCATTAGATTGTTTTCATGGAGATGTGACCCACCCAACTGTGAGTGACACCTTTGATTAGGCTGTGATTTCTTGATTGAATGTTTCCATGGATATGTGTGGCCCCACCCATTTAGCCTGAGCCTTGATTGGTTTACTGGAGCCATATATAAGAGTTCAGACAGAAGGACCTTGCTGCTGCAGCTGATACATTTTGAAAACAGCCGTTGAAAGCTGACACTGATATTTTGGAGAACACCATTTTGAAATGCAACCTGGGAGCGAGCAGATGCCAGCCACATGCCTTCCCAGCTGACAGAGATTTTCCGGATGCCAATGGCCTTTCTCCAGTGAAGATACCCTATCATTGATGCCTTACCTTGGACACTTTATGGCCTTAAGACTGTAACTTTGTAACCAAATAAACCCCCTTAATAAAAGCCAAATCCATTTCTGGTATTTTGCATTCTGGCAGCATTAGCAAACTGGAACAATATCTTTTGCCCATGTTATAATTGGGCTGTTTGTACTATTGTTGTTGAGTTGCAGCATTTCTTTGTATATGCAAGATGTCAGTCTCTTATCAGATACATGGTTTCCAAATATTTTCTCCCATTGCGTTGGCTGCCTCTTCACCTTTTTGACAAATTCCTTTGAGGTATAGAAGCTTTTTATTTTGAGGAGTTCCCATTTATCTATCTTTTCTTTAAGTTGCTTGTGCCTTAGGTGTAAGGTCTAAGAAGCAACCTCATAATACTAGATCTTGAAGATCTTTCCCTACGTTGTCTTCTAGGAGTTTTATGGTACTGACTCTTATTTTGAGGTCTTTGATCCACTTTGAGTTAATTTTTGTATAGGATATGAGGTAGGATTCTCTTTCATTCTTTTGGATATGGATATCTAGCCCTCCCAGCCCCATTGTTGAGGAGACTGTTTGGTCCCAGTTCAGTGGATTTGGGTGCCTTACCAAAAGTCAGTTGACCATATATCTGGGAGTCTATTTCTGAACTCTCAATTCAATTCCATTGATCAATATGTCTATCTTTATGCCAATACCATGCTGTTTTGACCACTGTAGCTTTATAGTAGAATTCGACATCTGAAAGTGTAAGTCCTCCCACTTTCATTCTTGTTTTTTAGGATGTTTTTGACTATTCAAGGCCCCTTTCTTTTCCAAATAAATTTGATAACTAGCTTTTCCAATTCCGCAATGTAGGTTGTTGGAATTTTGGTTGGAATTGCATTGAATCTCTAGATCAGTTTGGGTAGAATTGACATCTTAACAATGTTTTGTCTTCCTATCCATGAGCATGGAATAGTTTTCCACCTATTTATGTCCTCTTTTTTTTCTTTTAGTAAAATTTTTTTATTTTCTGTACAGAGATCTTTTACATCCTTGACTAAGTTTATTCCTAGGTACTTGATTTTTTTAGTTGCTATTATGAATGAATTTTTTTTTTAATGCCTCTTCAGTTAGGTCATTGCTAGTGTATAGGAACATTACTGACTTATGTGTATTAATCGTATATCCTGCCACTCTGCTGAATTTGTTTATTAGCTCCAGTAGCTTGTGGTCAAATTCTCAGGGTTTTGCAAATACAAGATCATATCATCTGCAAATAATGACAGTTTTACTTCTTCCTTTCCAATTTGGATACCTTGTGTATCTTTGTCTTGGCGAATTGCTCTGGCTAGAACTTCTAGCACAATGTTGTGTTATAGAGGTGACCCTGGGCATCCTTATCTCATTCCCAATGTTGGGGGAAGGTTTTCAGCCTCTCACCATTGAGTACTATGCTGGCTTTGGGTTTTCATATATGCCTTTTAGCATATTGAGGAAGGTTTCTTCAATTCCTACCTTTTAAAGTTTTTTTTTCATCAAAAAGCATTGTTGAATTTTGTCAAATGCTTTTTCAGCATTTATCGGACAGTCATTTGATTTTTCCCTTTTGATTGTTAATGTGTTGAATTACATGAATTGTTTTCCTTATGTTGAACCACCTGTGCCAGTTTGAATGTATTATGTCCCCCCAAACACCATTATCTTTGATGTAAACTTGTGTGGGCAGACCTATCAATGTTAATTAGATTGTTATTCTTTGAGTGTTTCCATGGAGATGTGCCCCACCCAACTGTGGGTGATGACTCTGATTGGATAATTTCCATGGAGGCGTTAGACCGCCCATTCAGGGTAGGTCTGAATTAAATTACTGGAGCCATATAAATGAGCTGACAAACAGAACGAACTCAGTGCAGCTGTGAGTGACATTTAGAAGAGGAGCTACAGCCAAGAGGGACACTTTGAAGAAAGCACAGGAGCTGCAGATGAGAGACATTTTGAGGACGGCCATTGGAAGCAGACTCTTGCTCTGGAGAAGCTAAGAGAGGACAGGTACCCCAAGTGCAACTACAAGTGACATTTTTGAGGAAGTGCAGCCTAGAGAGGAATGTCCTGGGAGAAAGCCATTTTGAAACCAGAATTTTGGAGCAGACGCCAACCACGTGCCTTCCCAGCTAACAGAGGTTTTCTGGACACCATTGGTCATCCTCCAGTGAAAGTACCTGATTGCTGATGTGTTACCTTGGACACTTTATGGCCTTAAGACTGTAACTGTGTAACCAAATAAACCCCCTTTTATAAAAGCCAATTCATCTCTGGTGTTTTGCATTCTGGCAGCATTAGCAAACTAGAACACCACCCTTGTATGCCAGGAATGAACCCCACTTGCTCGTGGTGTATAATTCTTTTAATGTGCCTTTGGATTTGATTTGCAAGTACTTTGTTGAGAATTTTTGCATCTGTATTCGTTAGGGAGATTGGCCTATGGTTTTCCTTTTTTGTAGTGTCTTTATCTGGTTTTGGTATCCGAGTCATATTAGCTTCATAAAATGAGTTATGTAGTATTCTTTTTTCTTCAATTTTTTTAAAGAATTGGAGCAGGAATGGTGTCAATTCTTTTTTGGAAAGTTTGATAAAATTCCCCTGTGAAGCCATCTGGCCCTGGACTTTTATTTGTAGGTAGAGTTTTGGTGACAGATTGGATCTCTTTGCTTGTGATTGATTTGTTGAAGTCTTCCATTTCTTCTTGGTCAGTCTAGGTTATTCATGTGTTTCCAGGAAATTGTCCATTTCCTCTAAACTGTCTAGCTTGTTGGCATACAGTTGTTCATGGTATCCTCTTACAATTTTTTTTAAATTTCTTCAGGATCTGTAGTAATTATCCCCTTCTCATTTCTGATTCTGTTTATTTGGGTCTTTTGTTTATTTGGAATTGACTTCCAGGAGTGGTTCTTGGAGCATATCTTTCTGAGTCAATTCAATAATATAATCACTGGAAGCCTGCCAAGTCTGTATGGGTCCTGCAAGCAGATGCTAGGAATACCTTTCGGTCATGGCTGTGAATGTGTGGTGCTAAAGAGGCATGGAAGTTGAAAATGAAATGAGATAGGCCAAGATCAGAAAACTGGAGAAAAGCCCAAAAAGGGCCATCAAAGTAAGGAGGCCTATGGCAGTTTCTGGGAACCAAAGCATGAGTCACAGAGAATGGCTCAAGGAGGAAGAAAAGCCTCAGAAGTAAACGGAAATTGAAAAATAGGAGAATCCAGGAAATCAGAGACTATTTGCCCATGGCTAACATTTTCTCTGCATCCAAGTTAATAGTCGCACCTGGTACTGCACTTGCATGGAGTGCCCTAAGTACAGACTTGGCTTCAGAGTCTGGCATGTCCTGTTGGGAAATTATATACAGGCAGCTTGCAGAACCCAGAATTCGTTCAGTTTCTTATGCGTAGAAGGAGAGGGATTGAGCAATTCATTGCATTTTTCTCTGAGGCTCCATGATGAAGTCCGTATCATACCCAAGCACAAAGGTATTTTTTCATTTACAGATGATGTAACTCTCCAAGGAACAGGTTGTTTAGTCACAACATTGATCCAGAAGTTAGAATGGAGTCTTAATTTCATGAAAGTTATGAGCTGGGACAGAAGCTGGACATGGTTTTTTATACCACACAGCCATCAGTCAAAGAATTTTGTTATGCACCCCTACTATGTGTATTTTTATTTATTTATAAATTATATATACCTTGCTTTGCCATACTAATACAGTGAATACATTATAAAAATAGACCAACATAGAAAATTTAAATAGTGGCATAAAGATGAAATAATTTTTTAAAAATTTATTAATAATGCAAAACTTTTTGCTCTTGCTAAAAAATGTTATTAATTATGATGTTGTTGTTTAATCGTATTAATCATGGGGGTTTTATATTGGCTATAATTAATATCCCAAGGCCCACTCTTCACTTATGTCAGATTCAGAATTGATAAGAGTCAGATATAAGTCCATATATTCAGTTAGTCTTCTGGATAGTTTTTAAGTTTTGGGTACTTTTTTTGCATTTTCTTGGGCTTACTTTCTGTATGTTCATTTGGCTCATTTTTTTTAACTTATTTTTCTTTTTTAAAAAAGTATTTTATTTCAGAAGTTGTAGTTTTAAGGAAAAATCATGCAGATGGTACAGAATTTGTGTGTATCCCTCCTTACACATGTAGTTTCCCCTATTATTAACACTTTTCATTAGTGTGGCAACTTTGTTACAATTGATTAAACAATATTATTTTAATATTACTATTAACTATAGTCCATAATTTACATTAGAGTTCACTGTTTGTGTTGTGTAGTCCTTTGGTTGTTTTGTTTTTTTTTAATGTGTTCTAGTAACATATATATAACCTAAGATTTTCCCCCTAACCACATTCTAATACATAGTTCATTGGAGTTAATTACATTCACAATAATGTGCTACTGTCACCACAACCCATTACCAACACTTTTCCATCACCACAAATAGAAATTCTGTACTAATTAAGCATTAACTCCCTATTCCCTACCACACCCTGCCCCCTAGTATACTGTATTTTAGTTTCTACTCTATGAATTTACTTTTTCTGATTATTTCATATCAGTGAGATATACAATATTGTCCTTTGATATCTGGCTTATTTCACTAAACATGATCTCTTCAAGGTACATCCATATAGTCGCATGTATCAGACCTTCATTCCTTTTTACAGCTGGATAGTATTCCATTACATGTATGTACAACATTTTGTTTGCCAATTCATGTGTTAGTGGGCACTTGCTTCCATCTTTTGGCAGTTGTGAATAATGCTGCTGTGAACTTTGTTGTGCAAATACCTGTACAAGTCCCTGTTTTCAATTCTTTTGGGTATATACCTAGAAGTGGGGTTGCCAGGTGTGGTAGTTTGGAGCTGTTATGTACCCCATTGTACTGGTTTGGATATATTATGTCCCCCAAAAAGCCATGTTCTTTAATGCAGTTTTGTGGGGTAGACTGATTAGTCTGTTAGTTAGGGCAGAACCTCTGATTGAATTATTTCCATGAAGGTATGGACCACACCCATTCAGGGTGGGTCTTAGATCACTGGAGTCCTTTAAGAGATGCTTGAGAGTCTACAGAGATGCTAGGAGCTGACCCCAATGCTTGCTGATGCTTGGAGACGCTTGGAGATGCAGACAGAAAGACATTTGGAGATGCTAAACTAAGAGATGATTCCCAGAGTTTGCCCTGGAAAAGCTAAGGGACAGCCAGAGACATTTTGGAGAACGCCATTTTGAAGTGCAACCTGGGAGCAAAGGAACAGCAGATTCCAGCCACATGCCTTCCCAGCTGACAGAGGTGTTCCAGATGCCATTGGCTGTTCTCCAGTGATGCCTTAGTTTGGATACTTTTATGGCATTAGGACTGTAAGTTTGTAACTTAATAAATCTCCTTTATAAAAGCCAGTGCATTTCTGGTATTTTGCATAATGGCAACATTAGCCAACCAGAACACCCAGAAAAGGCCATGATCTTTTAATCCATTCCTGTGAATGTAGACCTATCGTTGTCGGGACCTTTTGGTTAGGTTATTTCAATTGAGATGTGACCCACCTTGAATGGTTAATCTTTTTACCTGAGTCCTTTATGAGAGGATAAAGGACAGAAAAAGCCAGGAGGGTCAGAGAGAGAAGAGCCCCAAAGAAGCTACGAGTGGATCCACAAAGAGGAGGTCACTGGAACCAGAAGCTGAAAGCAAAAAACCTGGGAGTGAAGGACCAGCAGACACAAGCCATGTGCCTTGCTGTCTGATAGAGGAACCTTGGATGCCAGCAGCCTATCTTCAGAGAAGGTGTCCTGTTGATTCCTTAACTGGGACATTTTCATAGCCTTAGAACTGGAAATGTGTAAGCTAATGACTCCCCATTGTAAAAGCCAACTCATTTCTCATATATTGCTTTCTGGCAGGTTTAGCAAACAGAAACACCAGGTCATATGATAATTCTATACTTAACGTTCTGAGGACCTGCCAAATTGTTTTCTACAGTGGCTCCACCATTTTACATTCCCGCCAACAATGAATGAGTGTTCCTATTTTTACACATACTCTCCAACATTCATTATTTCCTATTTTTTAAAAGTGGCCATTCTGTTGGATGTGAAATGATATCCTATTGAGGTTATGATTTGTATTTCCGTAATGGCTAGAGATGTTGAACATCTTTTCCTGTGCTTGATGGCCATTTGTATATCATTGGAAAAATGACTACTCAAGTCTTTTGTATGTTTTTAAATTGGGTTGTTTATCTTTTTGTTGTTGAGGATTCCCTTGTATATTCCGGATGTTAAGTCCTTATCAGGATTTGTGGTTTCCAAATATTTTCTTGAATTCTGTAGATTGTCTTTTACTTTCTTGATGAAGTTCTTTGATGCACAGATGTTTTTAATTTATCTGTTTTTTCTCTTGCTGCTCATGCTTTTGGTGTCAAGTCTAAGAAACCAGTGCCTAACATAAGATCCTGAAGATGCTTCCATATGTTTTCTTCTATGAGTTTTATAGTTTGGTTCTTATATGTAGATCTTTGAGCTACTATAATTCTTTTGCTTATGGGCATCCAGATTTCCTAGTACCATTTATTGAAGAAACTATTCTTTCCCCATTGAGTGGACTTGGCCCCTTTGTCTAAAATCAATTGGTCATAGATGTGAGGGTATATTTTTGAATTCTCAATTCAACTCCATTGGTCTATATGTCTATCCTTGTGCCAGTACCCTGCTCTTTTGATTACTGTAGCTTTGTAAATATGTTTTAATATTGAGATGAGTATCCTCCAACTTCATTCTTCTTTTTCAAGATGATTTTGGCTATTCAGGGCTCCTTACCCTTCTATATAAATGGGATGATTGATTTTTCTATTTCTGCAAAGAAGGCTATTGGAATATGATTAGGAGTGTATTGAATCGTAACAATATTTAGTCTAACAGTCCATGAACATGATGTGTTGTTCCATTTATTTAGGTCTTCGTTAATTTCTTTTAGCAATGTTTTATTAGTTTTCTCCCTCATTTAGAAAGATACTCTCGCTGGATAGAAAATTCTTGGCTAACAATTGTGTTCTTTCAGCATTTTAAATAATTTGTCCCTCTGCCTTCTTGCCTCCATGGTTTCTGATGAGAAATCAGCGTTTCATCCTGTTTTTGTTTTTTTTTTCTTCTTTGTCATTTCATCTTGTCAGGGCTCTCTTGTAGATAACACATTGCTTTTCTCTTGCAACTTTTAGAACTCTCTCCTTGTCCTTGTCGTTTGAAAGTTTGACTATTAGCGTGTGTCTTGTTGTGGCTCTTTTTGAGTTAATCTTGTTTGGGGTTCATTGGTCTTCTTGAATATGTATATTTATGTCTTTGTTAAATGTGGGAAGTTTTCTGCCATTATTTCTTTGAATATTCTCTATAACCCCTTTCTCTCTTACATCTTCTTCTGAGACTGCCATAATGTGTATAAAAGTGGTATGCTTGATTGTATCCCACAGGTCTCTTAGGCTCTGTTCACTTTTTTTCATTTTTTGTCTTTCCATTCTTTGCCTCAAGTTATTTGTATTGCTTGTCTTCAACTTCACTGGTTATTTCTTCTTTCAGCTCCAATCTGCTGTTGAATCCCTCTAGGGAATTTTTATTTCAGTTATTGTAGTCTTTAACTCCAATATTTCTACATGGTTCCTTTAAAAAATTTTTTTTCTCTTTACTAAGACCCTCATATTGCTTGCTCATCATTTTTCTTATACCCTTTAGTTCTTTCTCTATGTTTTACTTTTTATCCTTGGACATACTGATGATCATTTTTTTAAGTCTTCATCTGTCATGGCCGAAGTCTGGTGTTCTTCATTGATGGTTTCTGGATTTTTTTATCTTGTTCCTTTGGATGGGTGTGCCAGTTTGAAACTGTTACGGACCTCAGAAGAGCCATGATCTTTTATTACAATCTTGTTAGGTGAAATCTTTTGATTAAGTGTTTCCATGGAGATGTGACTCACCCACCTGTGGCTGAGACCTTTGATTAAATTTTTTTCCATGGGGTGTGGACCCCACCCATTCAGGGTGGGTCTTGATTAGTTCACTGGAGTACTTGAGAGCTCAATACCTGACATAGATGCTGATGTTTGTAGACACTTGGAGATACAGACAGAAGGATGTTTGGAGAAGCTAAGCTAAGAGATGAAGCCCAGAGTTTGCTCCAGAGAAGAGAGAATGGCCCCCATATGCTTAGAGAGAAACACCCTGGGAGAAAGAAGCAAGAATGCACAGGAGCTGAGAGAGAGGATTGAAGACAGAAGCCCAGAGACATTTTGGAGAAAGCCATTTTGAAACACAGCCCAAGAGAAAAGAACCAACAGATGCCAGCCACATGCCTTCCCAGCTGACAGAGGTGTTCCAGATGCCATTGGCCTTCCTTCAGTGAAGGTATCCTCTTGTTGATGTCATGTTTTGGACACTTCTATGGCCTTAGAACTGTAAATTTGTAACCTAATAAATCCCCTTTATAAAAGCCAATCAATTTATTTTGTTTTGCATAACGGCAACTCAAGCAAACTGGAACAATGGGCCATCAAATATATACTTTGAAAAATGTATAAGTGGGAGGAAGAATAAAATTTGCCTCTTAAAGGTTCCAAGGTTTGACCCAAATTTATAAATCAAAAAAGAGACCAAAAATTGCATACCCACTTGATTGAAAAAGATTAAACACTTTGACAATATGAAATGTTAGAAGAGATTTGGTGTAATGGGAACTTTCACATATAGCTGGTGGGAGTGTGAATTGGAATACCCATTTTGAAAAGGTGTTTACCATTATGTAGTGAAATTGAAGGTGCATATACTCTTTGACCCAAAAATTCCACTTGTAGGTATCTTCTTTAGAGCAACACTCTCCAGTAAAATTTTGTGCTGTGATGGAAATGTTCTCCATCTGCACTGTCCAATACAGTAGCCATTAGCCACGCTGGCTGTTAACCCTTGAAATGTGGCTAGTGTGACTAATGAACTGAGTTAATTTTATTTGATTTTAATTAATTTAGATTTAAATTTAAATACCCATGTGTGGCAGTGGTTACTGCATTGGACAGCATAACCCTAGAGAAACTCATGCATATTTGCATCAAAACTTGACTACAAGAATGTTTGTGGTAGCATTTTTCAAAATAACAGAAAAATGGGAACCAACCTCAATGTCCATCTTGTGTAGAATGGATAAATAAATCATGGTATATTCATATAATATATTATTATAAATACAGTAGTGAATATGAACAAACTTCACACAATAACATGATAAATTTCCTAAATATAATGCTGAGTGAAAGATATAAGAAATGAAAGAATGCAAATTTCGTACATTTTAAAATTCACACAGAATTGAAAAAACAGAGAAAACTATATTTTCTAGGGAAGGATAAACAAGAACGTTATTATCGCAGAAGTCAGGATACTGGTAAACTGGCACAGAGAGAGGGTTTGATATTGCCAAGGGGAACATAGCGAAGGTGTTTCTGGGGTGCTGGACATGTTATGTTCTGCTACTTGACTTAAGTGGTGGTTACAAGGGTGTGTACTTTATTATTGTTCAAAATATGAATATAGATCTTATGCACTGGTCTGTTTATATGTTATATTTCACAAAAAAAAAAAGAAGGAAAAAGGATAATACAATGTAAGTACACACCCTGAGGGTTTTCTGTATGTTTTTACTTGTTTGTTTGTTTTTATGGTTCTTCTATTTCTTTTTTTTTACAAATAATACCAAGTAAAAGTCTGATATTGCCTGCAATTCCCAAGCACCAGGCAAAGTTAGGGTTGTTTTCATTTGTTCAAGCAATCCAGAACCCGTAAACTGACGTCGCTCACTTTTCCTCAGAGCTTTACTAACAAGTCATGCCCAAGCTCTGTGGGAATGACCAGGTAGCAGTTTCAGGTGGTGTTTTGACCCCTTTCATTACTTCATTTAGGGAAGCAAGGATTTGGGCCATGTGACATATGATCATTATTCTCTTACCTCATTTGTAATAAGTTCAGTGGTGGTGAAGTCCCTCTATATTCTCTTCTAAATATTCTAATATAAATATTAAATCACAAGCCTCAATTTCTGGATAAGAGGAATTTTCACAGGATTTTGCAAACATATTTTTCCTATAATGTGTTTGATTTTCAAGGTGTCATATTTTTCAAGATAGTAGTCTGCTCCCCAAAAGAGAAAAATAATTAAATGCCTATAATTTGTATTTTACTGAGCGTTTTCAGAAGGATAGTTTATATCTGTGTAAATACACATGCACAGCCCCTCACACACACATACACGCACATACACACCCACGTGCTCACCTCACACACACTCATACACATACACACACATAAACACATGAACCCAAAGCCACTGAGACACCCAAGATAGTTGCTTCTTATGTGAAGAAGTTATGTCTATTTCATATAGTTCAAAACTTACATACTATGTGGTTTGTCCTGAAAAAGGCTGGGTGGCATTTCTGTTTTCCAGCTGAAGGAGGCTCACCATGTGAACAATATTATTAGAAAAATTGTTTGCAAATTGCTTAGTCTTCCAGCTTTGAAATTAAGTGGGTTTTGGCAGATTTTTAAATTATGGGAAATTCACATTATTTCACATTTTGTACATTATAAATATCCAAATCTCTGTTTAAACTTTGATTAATTCAAATGACAAAATACAACTTCTCTATGATTGTATTTTCACAGCAAAGCCTCAATAATACTAATAGCAATTGTGTCTGAGTGGTGGGATTAGAGATGATGTTCTTCTTCAGAATTTTCTATTTCCTAAATTGTTTACAGAATAAATATACTACTTTTATAATCAAAGGATATTATTAAAAGTTAGCTAGGTAGTTAGTAACTAGTTAATAGTTAGAAAGATTAAAATAGCCATAATTCAGGAAAAGCTAAACCAGAGCAATGGACTTAGGATGATGTGGAAACACACAAATTAGACATATGATAGTGGGAAATACACACACAAGTCCCAGAAGGTTGGGATAAGTTTCTTTTTAATGATAATTTTACAGAAGTGGACATAATAGTAGAATCAAGGGATCGAGTTATTGGTGGTTAAGTTTTATTAATCTTAATTCTGTCCATTTTTAAAGAACTGGAACCTGCATCCAAATTAGATTTTTTAGACATAATGTTGTACACATATACTCCTTCTTCTGACTTTATTTGGTTTTACACTGCTCTCCCCGTGAAACTGTGCTGTTCTCAGTAAGGAAAGCCTTTAACTACCTTTGATCCTGAAGTCTTTGCAGTCATATAAAATAGCAAAGGTTTAAATCATCATAAGTATGAATTGCTTAGGGACTGTCATTTTGAATATACTTAACATTTGCCATCCTGTAATTTGATTTTTCTTAAATCAAATGTTGCATTATATATTATTCTTGACAAGAAATTTTTAATAGTGCACTAATTCTGTCAGTTGTTAGTCATATAAACTCAGCCAGAGATGGAGCTGTATATTCATGCTATAACAGTCTTATCAGACTTGGAAGTTCCTATACTTAATAAAACACGTGTAGTTTTATAGTGGTAAAAATGCGGAAGATTTGTGTAATTTATTGTAATTACTAACAGAATATTTCCTATAAAGGATGATCTTAACTAGGAAGCTTTGTTTTAAAATTACAATTTGAGAAGCCTTTAAGAATAGCAAATTTGTATTTGAAATTCTTTCTTTTTACTTAGGTTGCTTCCAACTGTAATTGATCAGAAATCATTTATTTTCCCTCTGGAATCTGGAGATAAACTTTGGCAACCCCAAAGGCAGAGCAGTTCATTTCCACATTCTATTCCAAGAATAAAGGTAGGAAGAAAGAAATCTATAGAAGCACAAAGTGGATTAGTAATTGCCAGGGTCTGGAAGGAGGAGAGAATGGGGAAAAGCTCCTATAGTGCGTCTGAGGTTTCTTTCTGAGTACAGTGAAAATGTTCTAAAATTAGATAGTGGGGATGGTGTACAATTCTGATTACACTAAAAACCACTAAATTATAGGCTTTAAAAGGGTGAATTTTATGGTATGCATATTATTATATCTCAGTAAGGCTGTTATAAAAATTTTTAATACTAAAGGTAGAAAATTTGCTTTGTGTTCTAAATTAGAAAATAGATATGGACATATAGGTCTGTTTCTACAGTGTCATGAAATTGTTGGGTCAGAAATGCTCATGGCATGGTCAATATCTATCACAGAGCTTTCTTCAAAAAGCAAAATTTAAAAAACATAATGCCTTCACATTTTTTAACAACACCCTTGAAGAAAAATTTGCAAGTGGCAAGGAATAAAGCATAAGAGGTTTCAAACTTTGCCTCCGTTAGGGGTTCTCTCAATTTGATTCCTATTCCTTCCCTGCCTCCCCAGTAGTAAAAAAGGTCACCTCTTTTGGGCATTAGGTACTGTTCTCAGTGTTTGGGAACTATTAATTTATCTAACCTTCAGAATATCCCTAGAAAGAGACATTATTGTCTTCATTTTATTAGTGAAAAAGTCAAGGGACAGAGATGTCATATAAGTTGTTCAAGGTAATGAGATGCAAGTGTCAGAGCCAGGATTACAAACCAGAAATGAGGGGACCAGAGCTGCTCTCTTCACCAGTTTGGCACCCATTTTTAAATAATAGTTTTATTGAGATACAATTTACATACCATAAAATTCACCCTTTTAGAGTGTTCAGTTTAGTTGTATAGTCTGTTTACAGAGTTTTGAAACCACCATGTGGTATCCCCCCTTTTTAGTAGTTAGTATATGTATTTTTTAACATTTTGTAATTAGAGAAGTTGTAGGTTTACAGAAAAATTATGTAAAAAAGTGTTCCAATATCACCCCCCCCCATTGTTAACACTTTGTATCAGTGTGGTACCTTGGTTACAATTGATGAAAGAATATTATAATTGTACTATTAACTATGGTCTATAGTATACTATTAACTATACTATATGTAGTATACTATTAACTATAGTCCATAATTTACATTGCGATGTATTTTCTCCCCATATACCACCCCATTTACTAAAACCTTGCATTAGTGCAGTACATTTGTTACAATTCATGAAAGAACATTTTTATAATTGTACTGTTAACTGTAGTCCATTGTTTACAGTAGGGTTCCCTGCATTGTACACTTGTGGCTTATCTTTAATTTTTTTCTAGTAACATATATAGGACCTAAAATTTCCACATTTAAACACACTAATATATGTATATTTCAGTGCAGTTAGTTATATCCACAATGTTGTGTAACTGTCACCACTATTCACTTCAAAAACTTTACAAACTTTACAATCAACCCAAATAGAAATTCTATACAAATTAACTCCCCATTCCCTACCCCCAGCCCTGCCCCTGGTAGCCTATATTCTATATTCTAAGTATATGAGTTTGCTTATTCTAATTATTTCATGTCAGAGAGATCATACAGTATTTGTCCTTTTTTGTCTGGCTTATTTCACTCAACATAATATCTTAATCCATGATCATGGAATGTCCTTCCTTTTATTTAGATCTTCTTTGACTTCTGTTAGCAAAGTTTTGTAGTTTTCCAAATATAAGTCCTTTGAATTCTTGGTTAAACTTATTCCTAGATATTTGATTCATTTAGTTACTATTTTTTTTAAATTTTATTTTGAAATAAATTCAAACTTACCGGAACAGTTGCAAAAACAATACAAACCCCATACACAGAATTCCAGCATACCCTGACCCCCCTCCCCTGATACCCTGATCCACCAACTTTAACATCCTGTCACACCACTATTTCTTCTTTCCCTCCCTCCCTCCCTATCATCCATCATCTATAGCTCTGTCTTCTGAACATATGAGAGCAAGCTGCACACATCCTTGAACAAACAATGTAATTCACATATACATTTCCCATGAACAAGAACATTCTTTTATGCAATCCCATTAAGAGCAGCTAAGAAGTTCAAGAAATTCAACATTGATACAAAGCTTACATTCTGTATTTCCTTTTTTGTTTTCTTATGTCCCAACTATGTCCCTTTGAGCCTCTTCTCCTCCGTACTTAGATCCCATCCAGGATCATCCTTGGCATTTAATTGTCAAGCTATTTAGACTATCCTTTTTTTTTTTTTTTTTTCAATTGTGGAAACATATATACAGCCTAAATCTTTCCATTCCAACCCCCCTAGCATCCCATTAGTGGGATTAATCACGTTTAGAATGTTGCAATACCATCACCTTCCCACCAGCCATTACTAGAAATTTCCCTTCACCCCAAACAGAAACCCTGCACTCATTTCTTAACTCCCCATTGCCCCTTCTCCCTCTTCTTGTAACCCATACTCTACTTTTCATCTTTATGGTCATATTCTCTGATACTTTCTTTGTGTTTACCGTGGGGCTTAAATTTAGCCTCTTAAATCTATAACAAACTTGTTTTTCTTTGATACCAACTTAACTTCAATAGGACACATAAACTATGCTCCTATACTCCTCCATTTGCCCACCTTTATGTAGTTCTTGTCAAAAATTACATATTTTACATTGAGTCCAAAACCACTGATTTATCATTACAGTTGATGTATTTTAGATCCTGTAGGAAGTAAATAGTGGAGTTACAAATCAAAAACAGTAGTATTGGTCTTCATATTTGCCATGTGATCTTTACTGGAAATCTTTATTTCTTTATGTAGTTTCAGTCAGTTGTTTAGTGTCTCTTCCTTTCAGCCTGCTCAATTCCCTTTAGCATTTCTTTTAGGACTGACCTACTGGTGATGAAGTCTCTCAGCTTTTGATTATCTGGGAATGTTTTCATCTCCCCCTCATTTTTACCCTCCAGTTGTTTGTGAATTTTCTAAGTCTCTGATGGTTATTGACTTCTTTTTGTATTCCACTGTGGTCAGAGAATGTGCTTTGAATAAATTGAAATTTTTTTTTAATTTATTTAGGCTTGTTTTATGTCCTAGCATATGGTCTATTCTGGAGAAAGATCCATGTTCACTATAGCAGAATGTGTGTCCTGGTGATTTGGGATGTAATGGTCTATATATGTCTGTTAAATTTCTCTATTTCTCTCTATTCTTTCTTTGTTTCTCTGTCAGTAGGGCACCCTTTAGTATCTGAAGTAGGGCAGGTCTTTTATTAGCAAAATCTCTCAGCATTTGTTTGTCTGTGAAAAATTTAAGCTCTCCCTCAAATTTGAAGGAGAGTTTTGCTGGATAAAGTATTCTTGGTTGGCAATTTTTCTGTCTCAGAATTTTAAATATGTCATGCCACCGCCTTCTCGCCTCCATCGTGGCCGCTGAGTAGTCACTACTTAGTCTTATGTTGTTTCCTTTGTATGTGGTGAATTGCTTTTCTCTTGCTGCTTTCAGAACTTGTTCCTTCTCTTCAGTATTTGACAGTCTGATCAGAATATGTCTTGGAGTGGGTTTATTTGGATTTATTCTATTTGGAGTTTGCTGGGCATTTATGCTTTGTGTATTTATATTGTGTAGAAGGTTTGGGAAGTTTTCCCCAACAATTTCTTTGAATACTCTTTCTAGACCTTTACCCTTCTCTTCCCGTTCTGGGACACAAATGAGTTTTAAATTTGGACGTTTTATTTTATCTGTCATATCCCTGAGATCCATTTCGATTTTTTCAATTTTTTTTCTCCATACTTTCTTTTGTTCTTTCATTTTCCATTCTGTGGTCCTCGAGGACACTGGGTCATTGTTCAGCTGCCTCTAATCTTGTATTATGAGTATGCAGAGTCTTTTTAATTTGGCCAACAGTTTCTTTTATTTCCATAAGATCTTCTGTTTTTTTATTTACTCTTGCAATTTCTTCTTTATGCTTTTCTAGTGTCTTCTTTTTTTTCTTTTTTTTTAATCATCATTATATTGAGATATATTTACATACCACGCAGTCATACAAAACAAATTGTACTTTCGATTGTTTACAGTACCATTACATAGTTGTACATTCATCACCTAAATCAATCCCTGACACCTTCATTAGCACACACACAAAAATAACAAGAATAACAATTAGAGTGAAAAAGAGCAATTGAAGTAAAAAACAAAACTGGGTACCTTTGTCTGTTTGTTTCCTTCCCCTACTTTTCTACACATCCATCCATAAACTAGACAAAGTGGAGTTTGGTCCTTATGGCATTCCCAATCCCATTGTCACCCCTCATAAGCTACATTTTTATACAACTGTCTTCGAGATTCATGGGTTCTGGGTTGTAGTTTGATAGTTTCAGGTATCCACCACCAGCTACCCCAATTCTTTAGAACCTAAAAAGGGTTGTCTAAAGTGTGCGTAAGAGTGCCCACCAGAGTGATCTCTCGGCTCGTTTTGGAATCTCTCTGCCACTGAAGCTTATTTCATTTCCTTTCACATCCCCCTTTTGGTCAAGAAGATGTTCTCCATCCCACGATGCCGGGTCTACATTCCTCCTCGGGAGTCATATTCCACGTTGCCAGGGAGATTCACTCCCCTGGGTGTCTGATCCCACGTAGGGGGGAGGGCAGTGATTTCACCTTTCAAGTTGGCTTAGCCAGAGAGAGAGGGCCACATCTGAGCAACAAAGAGGCATTCAGGAGGAGACTCTTAGGCACAAATATAGGGAGGCCTAGCCTCTCCTTTGCAGCAACCGTCTTCCCAAGGGTAAAACTTATGGTAGAGGGCTCAACCCATCAAACCACCAGTCCCCTATGTCTGTGGTCATGTTAGCAACCATGGAGGTGGGGTAGGCGAATACCCCTGCATTCTCCGCAGGCTCCTCAAGGGGGCACTACATCTTTTTTTTTTTTCCTTGTTTTTCTTTTTTCTTTTTTTTTTTTTTAACTTTCCCTTCTTTTTTAAATCAACTGTATGAAAAAAAAAGTTAAAAAGAAAACAAACATACAATAAAAGAACATTTCAAAGAGACCATAACAAGGGAGTAAGAAAAAGACAACTAACCTAAGATAACTGCTTAACTTCCAACATGTTCCTACTTTACCCCAAGAAAGTTACATAATATAGCAACATTTCTGTGAACTTGTTCCTACTATATCCATCAGAAATTAACAGACCATAGTCATTTCTGGGCATCCCCAGAACGTTAAATAGCTTATCTGTTCTTCTTGGATTATTGTTCCCCCTTCCTTAATTGCTCTCTACTGCTAGTTCCCCTACATTCTACATTATAAACCATTTGTTTTACATTTTTCAAAGTTCACATTAGTGGTAGCATATAATATTTCTCTTTTTGTGCCTGGCTTATTTCGCTCAGCATTATGTCTTCAAGGTTCATCCATGTTGTCATATGTTTCACGAGATCGTTCCTTCTTACTGCCGCGTAGTATTCCATCGTGTGTATATACCACATTTTATTTATCCACTCATCTGTTGAAGGACATTTGGGTTGTTTCCATCTCTTGGCAATTGTGAATAATGCTGCTATGAACATTGGCGTGCAGATATCTGTTCGTGTCACTGCTTTCCGATCTTCCGGGTATATACCGAGAAGTGCAATCGCTGGATCGAATGGTAGCTCTATATCTAGTTTTCTAAGGAACTGCCAGACTGACTTCCAGAGTGGCTGAACCATTATACAGTCCCACCAACAATGAATAAGAGTTCCAATTTCTCCACATCCCCTCCAGCATTTGTAGTTTCCTGTTTGTTTAATGGCAGCCATTCTAACCGGTGTTAGATGGTATCTCATTGTGGTCTTAATTTGCATCTCTCTAACAGCTAGTGAAGCTGAACATTTTTTCATGTGTTTCTTGGCCATTTGTATTTCCTCTTCAGAGAACTGTCTTTTCATATCTTTTGCCCATTTTATAATTGGTCTGTCTGTACTATTGTCATTGAGTTGTAGGATTTCTTTGTATATGCAAGATATCAGTCTTTTGTCAGATACATGGTTTCCAAAAATTTTTTCCCATTGAGTTGGCTGCCTCTTTACCTTTTTGAGAAATTCCTTTGAGGTGCAGAAACTTCTAAGCTTGAGGAGTTCCCATTTATCTATTTTCTCTTTTGTTGCTTGTGCTTTGGGTGTAAAGTCTAGGAAGTGGCCTCCTAATACAAGGTCTTGAAGATGTTTTCCTACATTATCTTCTAGGAGTTTTATGGTACTTTCTTTTATATTGAGATCTTTGGTCCATTTTGAGTTAATTTTTGTGTAGGGGGTGAGGTAGGGGTCCTCTTTCATTCTTTTGGATATGGATATCCAACTCTCCCAGCCCCATTTGTTGAAAAGACCATTATGGCTCAGTTCGGTGACTTTGGGGGCCTTATCAAAGATCAGTCGGCCATAGATCTGAGGGTCTATCTCTGAATTCTCAATTCGATTCCATTGATCTATATGTCTATCTTTGTGCCAGTACCATGCTGTCTTGGCAACTGTGGCTTTATAATAAGCTTCAAAGTCAGGGAGTGTAAGTCCTCCCACTTCGTTTTTCTTTTTTAGAGTGTCTTTAGCAATTCGAGGCATCTTCCCTTTCCAAATAAATTTGATAACTAGCTTTTCCAAGTCTGCAAAGTAGGTTGTTGGAATTTTGATTGGGATTGCATTGAATCTGTAGATGAGTTTGGGTAGAATTGACATCTTAATGACATTTAGCCTTCCTATCCATGAACATGGAATATTTTTCCATCTTTTAAGGTCCCCTTCTATTTCTTTTAGTAGAGTTATGTAGTTTTCTTTGTATAGGTCTTTTACATCTTTGGTTAAGTTGATTCCTAGGTACTTGATTTTTTTAGTTGCTATTGAAAATGGTATCTTTTTCTTGAGTGTCTCTTCCGTTTGTTCATTTCTAGCATATAGAAACATTACTGACTTATGTGCATTAATCTTGTATCCCGCTACTTTGCTAAATTTGTTTATTAGCTCTAGTAGGTGTATCGTTGATTTCTCAGGGTTTTCTAGATATAAGATCATATCATCTGCAAACAATGACAGTTTTACTTCTTCTTTTCCAATTTGGATGCCTTTTATTTCTTTGTCTTGCCGGATTGCCCTGGCTAGCACTTCCAGCACAATGTTGAATAACAGTGGTGACAGCGGGCATCCTTGTCTTGTTCCTGATCTTAGAGGGAAGGCTTTCAGTCTCTCACCATTGAGTACTATGCTGGCTGTGGGTTTTTCATATATGCTCTTTATCATGTTGAGGAAGTTTCCTTCAATTTCTACCTTTTGAAGTGTTTTTATCAAAAAGGGATGTTGGATTTTGTCAAATGCTTTTTCAGCATCTATTGAGATGATCAATTGATTTTTCCCTTTCGAGTTTTTAATGTGTTGTAATACATTGATTGTTTTTCTTATGTTGAACCATCCTTGCATGCCTGGAATGAACCCCACTTGGTCATGGTGTATGATTTTTTTAATGTGTCTTTGGATTCGATTTGCAAGTATTTTGTTGAGGATTTTTGCATCTATATTCATTAGGGAGATTGGCCGGTAGTTTTCCTTTTTTGTAGCATCTTTGCCTGGTTTTGGTATTAGATTGATGTTAGCTTCATAAAATGAGTTAGGTAGTGTTCCATTTTTTTCAATGGTTTGAAAGAGTTTGAGTAAGATTGGTGTCAGTTCTTTCTGGAAGGTTTGGTAGAATTCCCCTGTGAAGCCATCTGGCCCTGGGCATTTATTTGTGGGAAGCTTTTTGATGACTGATTGGATCTCTTTGCTTGTGATGGGTTGGTTGAGGTCTTCTATTTCTTCTCTGGTCAGTCTAGGTTGTTCATATGTTTCCAGGAAATTGTCCATTTCTTCTACATTATCCAGTTTGTTGCCATACAGTTGTTCATAATATCCTCTTATAATTTTTTTAGTTTCTTCAGGATCTGCAGTTATGTCACCTTTTTCATTCATTATTTTGTTTATATGGGTCTTCTCTCTTTTTGATTTTGTCAGTCTAGCTAGGGGCTTGTCAATCTTGTTGATCTTCTCAAAGAACCAACTTTTGGTGATATTTATCCTCTCTATTGTTTTTTTGTTCTCTATGTCATTTATTTCTGCTTTAATCCTTGTTATTTCTTTTCTTCTACTTGGTTTAGGATTGGTTTGCTGTTCATTTTCTAGCTTCTTCAGTTGATCCATTAGTTCTTTGATTTTGGCTCTTTCTTCCTTTTTAATGTATGCGTTTAGTGCTATAAATTTCCCCCTTAGCACTGCTTTTGCTGCATCCCATAGGTTTTGGTATGTTGTGTTCTCATTTTCATTCGTCTCTATATATTTAGCAATTTCTCTTGCTATTTCTTCTTTAACCCACTGATTGTTTAGGAGTGTGTTGTTTAACCTCCAGGTATTTGTGAATTTTCTAAGTCTCTGATGGTTATTGACTTCTAATTGTATTCCATTGTGGTCAGAGAATGTGCTTTGAATAATTTCAATCTTTTTAAATTTATTGAGGCTTGTTTTATGTCCCAGCATATGATCTATTCTGGAGAAAGTTCCGTGAGCACTAGAAAAGTATGTGTATCCTGGTGATTTGGGATGTAATGTCCTGTATATGTCTGTTAAATCTAATTCATTTATCAGATTGTTTAGGTTTTCAGTTTCCTTATTGGTCTTCTGTCTGGTTGATCTATCTATAGGAGAGAGTGATGTGTTGAAGTCTCCCACAATTATTGTGGAAACATCAATTGCTTCCTTTAGTTTTGCCAGTGTTTCTCTCATGTATTTTGTGGCACCTTGATTGGGTGCATAGACATTTATGATTGTTATTTCTTCTTGCTGAATTGCCCCTTTTATTAGTATGTAGTGGCCTTCTTTGTCTCTCAAAACATCCCTGCATTTGAAGTCTATTTTATCTGAGATTAATATTGCTACACCTGCTTTCTTTTGGCTGTAGCTTGCAAGAAATATTTTTTTCCATCCTTTCACTTTCAGTTTCTTTGTGTCCCTGTGTCTAAGATGAGTCTCTTGTATGCAACATATTGATGGTTCATTTTTTTTGATCCATTCTGCGAATCTATATCTTTTAATTGGGGAGTTTAATCCATTTACATTCAACGTTAAAACCGTGAAGGCATTTCTTGAATCGGCCATCTTATCCTTTGGTTTATGTTTGCCATATTTTTCCCTCTCTCTATTAATATCCTTTATTGTACCCATACCGAATCTCTTTAGTACTGAACCTTTCTCCAAGTCTCTCTGTCCTGTCTTTGTTTCTCTGTCTGTAGGGCTCCCTTTAGTATCTCCAGCAGGGCAGGTCTCTTGTTAGCAAATTCTCTCAGCATTTCTTTGTCTGTGAAAAATTTAAGCTCTCCCTCAAATTTGAAGGAGAGCTTTGCTGGATAAAGTATTCTTGGCTGGAAATTCCTCTCACTCAGAATTTTAAATATATCGTGCCACTGCCTTCTTGCCTCCATGGTGGCTGCTGAGTAGTCACTACTTAGTCTTATGCTGTTTCCTTTGTATGTGGTGAATTGCTTTTCTCTTGCTGCTTTCAGAACTTGCTCCTTCTCTTCCGTGTTTGACAGTGTGATCAGTATATGTCTCGGAGTGGGTTTATTTGGATTTATTCTATTTGGAGTTCGCTGAGCATTTATGATTTGTGTATTCATGTTGTTTAGAAGATTTGGGAAGTTTTCCCCAACAATTTCTTTGAATACTCTTCCTAGACCTTTACCCCTTTCTTCCCCTTCTGGGACACCAATGAGTCTTATATTCGGACGTTTCATATTATCTATCATATCCCTGAGGTCCATTTCGATTTTTTCAATTTTTTTCCCCATTCTTTCTTTTATGCTTTCATTTTCCATTCTGTCATCTTCCAGGTCACTGATTCGTTGTTCAACTTCCTCTAGTCTTGTACTATGAGTGTCCAGAATCTTTTTAATTTGGTCAACAGTTTCTTTAATTTCCATAAGATCATCCATTTTTTTATTTAGTCTTGCAATGTCTTCTTTATGCTCTTCTAGAGTCTTCTTGATTTCCTTCATATCCCGTACTATGGTCTCATTGTTCATCTTTAGTTCTTTGAGTAGCTGCTCTAGGTGCTGTGTCTCTTCTGGTATTTTGATTTGGGTGCTTGGGCTTGGGTTATCCATATCGTCTGGTTTTTTCATATGCTTTATAATTTTCTGTTGTTTTTGGCCTCGTGGCATTTGCTGAACTTGATAGGGTTCTTTTAGGGTTTGTAGACCTATTGAAGTCCTTATCTCTAATTTATCAGATCTACAGCTTCGTGGAGTACACTTTCTCTAACTAACCAGCAGGTGGCGTCCACGAGCCACCTGTTCTCCACAAGCCAGTTCTCCCCTGCTTAGCCTTTTTTGGTGAGTGGGGGAGTGAGTCTTGTGGGGCCCAATTGGTGTACCAAGCTTGCGTGTGTAGTTGGTGTTGCCTGCCCTGTATGTGGGGTGTGTTTCTGGGCAGTCGGGGAGGGGGGGTGGCCCTAACAATCAAATCTCCCTGATGATCCTAGAGTTTTAAAGCTGCTGCAATAGTCTAATCCTTCAGTTCAGTCCTGCCACAGTTTGTCTCTGCCAGTGACCCACAAGTCTTTGGTATTGGTGTATGGCTCCTGAGACTTGCAAGTGGGCCCCTCTTCCAGGCCGTGCACCCCGGGTCCTCTGTTGAGGGATGACTGTGCTATGTCACAGGTGAGTGCCGTCCCCCCAGGGCAGTTCTGGGCTGCTGGGCTGTGTAGGGAGACTCCCAGTCTGCTCAAATGATGGCTGAATGGGGCTTTGTTAATTCACACTGCTCCACCTTCCCAGCTCTGGGACATTCAGCTGAGGTTGCAGGGAAGGCTAATGTCCACGCCCAGTTTTGTGGTGTGTGCCTGTTATTTGAAGCACTTCCGTCACACTGGGTTGTCTGGGGCAGCTCTGGGCTATGGGGCTGGCGATGGGCAGGAGTGTTTCCTGTCCACCAGGATGGTGGCTGTGAGCGGACACCCCCCTTTTCTTGGGAAGTTGTGGTGTTTAGTGAATTTTCTCAGCCACTGGATTATTGCCTTTTGTCTCAGAGCTCTCTTAGTTCTGCTCTTGACTTGACGTGCCCAAATTGCAATTCTTTGAAGCTTTCTGTATTGGGCTTTTTAGAGTAATTGTTTTAGAA